>NW_007738093.1:20160-47135 GCF_000696425.1 Galeopterus variegatus
TATATATATATATATATATATATATATATATATATATATATATATAATTAAACAGTCATTAAAACATTGGTTCTCAAACTTGGAGAACCAATGCATTGGAATCTCTTGAGGGCTTTTTAAAACATAGATTTCTGGGCCCCACCCCCAGAATTTCTGATTCAGTAGGTCTGGAGTTGAACCTGATGATTTGTATTTCTGACATGTTCTCAGGTGATGCTTACTTTGAGAACCACTAGTTTAAGGTAAAGGTTTTTGGAATCAGAAGTACTTAGGTTTTGTTTTTGTTTTTCTTCATGCTTTTTTTGTTCATTTTCAGACTGGGTAAGTTCAATTTGACCTATATTTCTGTTCACTGATTTCTATTCTGTCTGCTTAAATCTGCTATGTAACCCCTGCTAAAGTTTTGTTTGTTTGTTTAAGCTCTTTGAGCATACTTAATATAGTCCAATTAAAGTCTTCATCTGTCAAGTCTAATGTCTGAGCTTCCTCAGGGATATTTTATTTTAGTTGCCTTCTCTGACTAGACCATGCTTTCTTGTTTCTTTACATGCTTTGTGTTTTTTTCACTGCTTATTTTATTATAATGCATTAATTGTGGAAATCACAATTTTCTCTCTCTTCAGGCTTTTTTGTTGTTGCTGTAGTTGTTTAGTGACTGTTCTAAACTTTTTTTGTGTGAAATATCTATTTTTTTAAGGTGTCATGTGTTTTCTAAAGTCTCTGTTTCTCTAGCTTGTGTTAAGATAGCATTTCACAGAAATTTCTTTTAAAATAAGGAGAGGCAGAGTGAGATAGAAAAAGAAGGAAGGAGAAGAAGGGCAGAAGCAGAAAAGGATGGAGGGAAGGAAGGAAGGAATGGATAAAAAAAGGAGAAAGAAGGAAATAATGAACTTGTCACATCTTTGTAGATTGGCCCTATGCAGAAGCACCTAGGTTTGAATCCTGGATATTTTGTTTACTAATTGTATGGCTTCATAACATTTGTATATGTCTGTAAGCAGCAGATCTTTCTTATATAAAATGAGGATGTTACTACTTGTCCCACAGGGCCATTGTACAAATTTAATAATTAAAGTTATTAACATAATAATTCATGGCTTGTAATAACCAACCACTAAATGATAAATATCATTATTATTATAACATATTAGAGACCACTCATCTTTCAATGGTGGCCTTAGTTTACCCATATTTTGCATAGTAGAGAAAATTAACTAATAGGCTAAGTTTTTTGTGTGTGTGTTTTTTTTTTCTATGTGACTGGTAAGGGTATCGTAACCCTTAGCTTGGTGTGGCTCGCACCACGCTCAGCCAGTGAGCGCACCGGCAATCCCACTAATAGGCTAAGTTTTAAGTGTGTAAGGTTTAAGTACAAATCTTTATTATTAACCACTGTAGGTATGAATTTTTCTTCCTTGGCTATTGCTAGAAGTAAAACTATAAATGTAGCTTGCTTTTTTCTACTCACATTTTCTCCACTTCAAACAGTACTGCAAAGGATATCTTATCCTTAGGTATACTTGCTTGAGAACTGTAAGCTCATGTTCATGTAACTGATATACAGTTGATCCTCATTATTCATGGACCCCAAAATCAATATTCCTGGCACTTTCACAGTCATTTATGGATACATGCGGAGTGGTGAACAACTTGTCCTGCCTAAGTTCACATTCCCAGTCGAAACCAAATAAGGTGAGTCTGCCTTTGAAACGAAAAACTTAAAGAATGCTCTCATATTTTAAACAAGTTGCCTTTTCTTGGTTTATTTAGTGTCACAGTTTCTGCATTTCTATGCTTTTTGTTGATGTTTTTGTCATTTAAAGTGGTCCTCAAGCATAGCGCTGAAGTGCTGTCTGGTGCTCCTAAGCACAAGAAGGCTGTGATGTGCCTTACAGAGAAAATACGTGTGTTAGATAAGCTTTAGTCAGGCATGAGTTACAGTGCTGCTGGCTGCAAGCTCAATGTTAAGGAATCAACAGTATATATTAAATAAGGTGTCATTAAACTAAATATGCATAAATCAAGGTAATGTATTGATTCATTGACAGAAATGTTGTGACCAGAGGCTCAAAGGAACCTAACCCTGTATTTCCCCTAGGAACAATGGTTCAGTATTCGTTAATTCAGAATTCATGGCAACTTTATTGATCACAATTATCCTGAATAATGAGAATCGACTATAGATAACCATATATGATTTATGCAGTTTAGCCCGAAGTCAAGAATAAAATACCAGAGAAGCTGGCAAGCACCTAACATTGAAAAACATTGCAATCAGCATCTTAGGAAGGGGTGGTTTTGCTCTCCAGAAGCCTTGGGGTGGCACAGATGTCTGTTGCATCAATAAATATTTGGATATTGGTAAAGCTCTAGTTCCCATACTTATTTTCCCCCATCCTCCCTTAGAGAGGTGGTATACCATGAATTGAAGAACCATTTGTTTTACCAGCCATCCCTTCCCTTCTTCTTGTCTACTGAAGCAGAAATAGAAACTACCATACTTGGTGTACAATGCTGTTGGTCAGGGTCAGTCCCTATGCATTTATATGTCTTAGGAAATAGAGGGAGAGGAACATAAAACAGTCAGAGAACACTCCCAAAGTATTGTGCTTGTGAGATTGCAGTGATACAGCAATGAGATCTTAACTGACTAGGGTTTTTCATATCATGCTTGCCAAGGTTTTCCTCCAGCATTAGCAAGAAGCCTTAATCATGGTGACAAGTTATATGCTCCCCATTCAGATTTCTTTGACTTGTCAGTGGTTTCCCTGATTCTAGGAAGAAGGTCATATTAAAATATCCAATTCAAAAATGAAGGGACTGAGTCCAAGGACCCATGGTGGGAGGATGGAAAGAGTAGTGGAATGTGTTTCAGAGAAAATGGCAGAAATAGCCTGTATATCTTTAATATCCAGCACAAAGGCTCTGATTTTAGAATTGAGATGAACATTGTGAGCATGGAATAATTTTTGACATTTCAGGTTGCATCTGAATAGCTTAAAACTTTAAAAAATATTCTCTGAAGAAAATGTAATTGTGCAAATCTGAACATGAGTTTTGAAAATATATACTGTGCAGTTTTTTTGTAAGATGATTTAAGGATGGTGAAAAACCTTTTGCAGAGAATTTGGAGATCATGGGGTTGGGTAGTAGATACACTTGCCCAACTCTAGAATTTGCTCATGCCAAGGCACAGCAACAGGTCTTCTTTTGAATAAGATCCTGATGAGCCACAGGAAAAGAAACTTCAAAGACTTTGTACTGATGGCCTGATCCTTGGACTTGGACTTAAAACTCAAGCAAAAATGACAGCAAAAGTTGCCTTATCCCTCTCCTGAGGAGGGCAGTTGACACACTTTGCAGTAGAGAATATTTCACATACTCAGGTTCCGTACCTGGGTAATGGTAAGGGACACTGGCTTTGGTTAAGTATCAGATGGCAGCCTCAAGCCTCCTAACCTGCCCTGAGAGAGCTGATCTATGTGTCTATAGGAGGGATGATGTGTGCATAAAATTGGAGAAGTAAGCTCTTAATTCAAAGAGCTGTAATACAGTGGTAGAGAGCCCTCCCAATTGAGAGCAGTCAGTGTGTGTGTGTGTTGGGGTGAGGGGCATAGAGCAGCAAAAGGCCCAGTGTCACTAGGTCCATATTAGCAGTGAAGATGATAACAAACCCTAGTGCAGTGCGCAATAATTAAAGCCCCATGGAACCAGATGCCATAGGTGAATTGTAATGGCCAAGAAAAAGTCATCAGACTGTACTGATTCATCCAGGGGAAAACAGGGGCCTTGAGGGAAAGGAAAACTTGAGGTCCAAGCAGCCCTTCTAGGGTGCGCTCTAATCCAGTGAGTATTCTCATTATCATTGCTACTTTAATGCACATGACCTTGCCAGATTCACAAGTCCTCCCCAGAACTGCATGCTGTGACCTGGAGAATCAAGGGTTACTCAAGCAGAACATTGCCAAAACAGCTGAGGATTAATGATAGGGAGAGAATCAAACGTGGCAAGTGTGTGTGGAGAGCCACAATGTTCTATGTTCTTGGTGGGAGTAAACACAAATTTTAGTACAAAAAATTCCAAAAAATAGTTAAAAGCATAATTTTCACTGTATTAGTCCATTTCTGTTGCTTATAACAAAATATGTAGAACTGGGTGATTTATAAAGGAAACAAAATTTATTGCTTACAGTTTCAAAGGCTGGGACATCCAAAGTCCAGGGAACACATCTGCTGAGGGTCTTGGTGGTGGCAACAGTGACCCAGGGGTCTCACATTGCAAGATGGTAGAAAGAGAGAGAGAACAGAGAGAGAGAAAGACAGACTCTCCTCTCCTTTTAAAGCCCTCAGAACCACACCCCTGACCACCATTATCAATCCATTCACTACTGCACAGTTCTACAATCCAATCACCTCTTCAAAGCTCCACCTTTCAATTACCATAATAGGATTTCCCACCCTCTTAACAGTGACAGAGGGGGCTAAGTTTCTAATACATAAAACTTGGGGGACACAATTCAAGCTTCAATGAGTTTTGGGAGGACATAATTCAATCCACTACAGTCTCCAATTCAATAAGCAATAACTAAGCACCTACAAAATGTCAGGTACTATGCAATATGGTAGAAATATCAGGGCAAGTAAAGAACTTCCTTGTCATATGTAAATAACTATACTACTCGTGTATGAGTAGAGCAATAACAGAGGAGAAAATCAAGTGTTTTGGATGAAAGAGGAAGAGATTTAAATAGTTACAAAATAGTGGCAGGGTGGCATATTGAAAAGAGAAGTGGAGTTGAGGTTGCAGTTAATAGTTTGGGGTTTGAGTCCTGATTGTAGCCTTTCAAAACAGAAAACCATATTAAGGGAAGTAATTTAACCAAATTAAAATATTGCTAGAAGAAAGGTTGATCCTATTACTCCTAGCCTATGCACCTTCCACTCCACCTGATTTGGGGGCAGTATCCTAGAGTCTTATGATGAAGATACTTTTACAGAAATACTTTACAAAGAAAAGGACAGAGACTACCAGCTATGTGCTATTTGGTCTCCTGGGTTATGGAGCTTGCATTCAGAGAGGATGGCAGCATGTGCTTAAGCTACAGCCTGCCTATTATTAAATATTAAAGACCTTTTTTCTTTAGCAGTCTTGTGGTTCTTAACACAGTAAGACTTCTCAGCTAACGTGGTTTTGAGAGGGGATAGAATTGCATGATGCTTTATTGTAAAATTTAAACTAAAATTGCCTTTGTCATAAAAACACACAATCATCTTCTTAACGAACACACCCTGGAACCCTAACAGCAGTACACCATGGTCATTTGGAATCAATCAGACAGTTAGTGACAAAGCACCTCCTTCCTTCCTTCCACCCTTCCCCCACCCCAATGCAGGGCAGTAATGGTCTGCTTCCAGTCTGTGAAAATGTGTGTCTGGGGATATTGTATTAGGCAAGTGAAAGCAATAAACATTTCTTGGGAATCTGTTCTATTTCCGAAGAGGAAGAAAAAGGGTACTAAGTCAATACACAGACTTTAATACACAGACTTTTAAGTCAGATTCCTGATTATTTGGGGAAGGTGTTGAACACACTGTGGAATGCAACTTTTCTAAGGTGCATTTCCTTTAACCCCCTTATTACTCCCACCTAAAAGGGACTTAATTGATGGACAAAAAGCAGGGGGATGAGGTTCATTTCATGTACACTGAAGTCTTCTACCATGGTGCTCAAGATCAACAGTGCTTACTGAGAATACTCTGGTATACCCAGAGATCAGTGGGAATAAAAACCTCCCTTCATTCATTGAAAGATAACAAGCATCTGTTAGCATTTATTTATGCTATGTATTTTGCTAAGTTCTTTATTTTTTAATCCTCACAGAAGTAAATAATATTATTCTTATATTTATGCAGAGGAGAAAATGAGTCTGGACAGGCCAAATGATTTGTCCCCGATTATACAACCAGTAAAAGGGTAAAGCTGACTCATAAATCCCCTGCTCGTGGATTTGGTGAAGACAAATGGATGTCTTCTCAATCAAAAAGCGTCGCCTAGGCATTTTTTTTATGCAGTTTGGGCTTCTCAGGTCTAACCTTTAAAAATCCTAGTGCTGCCATCAAAACTAGAATTTAGGAACAGAAACAACACTTCCTCACCTTACGAGAGTTCAGGGTTTACCTTCCACTGAAGAATTGTGTTTCTATTTTTTTCCCACAAATACTGCACAGGCCAGCAACATATTAGTAAAATCAATTAATCAATCAAATACCCACGTGCCATTTCTCAGACATGCTCTTTCCCCCTTTCTCTCCCTCAATCCTTATTCGATCTCTAAAATTCTTTTCTTTATTGAAACATAATTGATTATACGTATTTGTAGGTACAGAGTTAACTAACAGTATTTGTATATAATATGTGATAATTAGGATTACTAGCATATTCATCATTACAAAACTTAATTATCTTTGTGTCCAAATGAAATTAAAACTTTCCTTCAAATCTTCAATAATGTTTCACTTTTCAGCATCCAAAAGTTATTTTCCAACTTCTCTATTCATCCTAAAAATGAATTTCTTTAATAAATATAAAAACAACTAGACAATGTAAATGCTGCTAGTAACATGCGAACCTGGAAAGACTCCTTTAAAATTTCCTTCAAAACAAAAATCAGAAATTCAGGTCTGGGTCTCTACTATCATTCTCCAATAAAAAGAACCAGGGCTCTTTGGGAAAATGGCTGATTCTAGAACTGAGGCAAGAAATATATGAGGTGAGCCTGGAGCATCTTGTTGTGCCAGAGACTAAGAAAGTGCTCAAACAAAAATAGCCATCATGATGAGGTATACCAGAGGCACAGGAATCAGCTGAAAGAACTCTCAGTGGTCAAAGCTGGAACAATTTGAGCAACAAAATAAAGTATTGGAATTATAGCCCAAAGAATAAAATAAATATTTATGAATTCACACTGATATAAAAGATTCAGTAAATGAATAAATAGATAAACACATGAGGGAGAATAGGCAAATCTCCATGCAGAAGAATTCTGAATAATTTATGTAGATACTTCATCCTCAGGCAGGTGGAACATAACTCCTTACTCCTTAAGTATGGGCTATACCTAGTGACTTGATGTGTAATATGGAAAAGGAGGGGGGAAAAAAGAGAGAAGCTTTACAGTGGAGAAATCTGACAAACACTACCTCAGGGGAAAGGACAACATAAACACTGATAGATCATGCTGCTAGTATGTATCCCAGATGTGATGTGTTGCAAAGGACACTTTTCCTCTGTGGTCCTCCTCCTCAAAGCCCACCCATAACCATGGTCTAATCATGAGAAAAACAGTAGACAAATCTCAATTGAGGGACATTCTACAAAACACATGACTAGTACTCCTAAAACTGTCAAGATCATCAAAAACAAGGAAATTCTGAGAAGCTGTCACAGCCAGGAGGAGACTAAAAAGACATGATGACTAAATGTCACATGGTAGCCTGGATGGGATCTTGAAGCAGAAAAGGAACATGAGGTAAAAACCAAGGAAATCTGAATAATGTAAGCACTTCAGTAAATAACGTATCAATAGTGGTTCACTAATTGTGACAGGTGCACATTAGTAATATAAGATGTCAATAATAGGGAAAACAGGGTGTGGGATATATAAGAAATTTCTGTACTATTTTTTATATTTTTTGTGAATCTAAAAGTATTTTAAGTTAAAAAATTTATTTAATGAAATGAACTAAAGCCAATTAAAATCACACTGTACCTCTTCCCTGGGGCAAAAGCATGGCAACTAAATACAGAAACTAAAATAAGCCTTTGCCTATCTGTAAATATCTATTGAAGTACCCCATCTGAATTTAATTTGTTAAGTTTTAAATCAATCTGCATCATTTTCCATAACTCAGATTGGTATATGGATGGTAATGAAGCTGGCTAATGTGGCTTCTACAATAAGCTCCAGGATACCTCATCTCCTCCCCCAACTTCCTACCACCTCCACTACCCCCATCAGAATCCAGCAGCAGCATTACCTCAAAGAAATGTCACTTTATAAGACTTCTTAATAAATTGGTACCATGGCATTCACTAGACTTTCACCTCTGACAGTATGAATTTAATTCTTTAAATTATTTTTTGTGTTTTGGCTTCATTATCCAGTGTAGGTAAGCTGTCAAATCAAAAAACCTCAGTTGCTTTTCTCCTAGGTTTTCCATTTCAACATCATTTTGTCTGTCAGCGCTGAACATGAGGTGGGTGGACCTTAATGCAAGAAAGATTGTCTGAGATAGCTTAAGAAAAGTTGTACCTTAGATGGAGTTTGCCCTCTGTATCTCTTGTATCCCTTTTGAGATTCTCTGATTGAGTCTACCCTCAGAAACATAACTCCATTGTGATTCTCCAAGGGCATCCTACCCATCCTGTCCTCCTAAAATAGAGCCTAACGATGCTATTCCACATCTTTTTCTTCTCTATTTAAAATTCTTCTTTATGCAGGGCTTTGATTTTTGTCGCCTGTCAAAAAGAAAGAAATTCATATCCTTATTTATATTAAGGTATAACTGATAAAAACAAGCACTATTCTTGAAGCCACTGCACGTGAAAAGGATTGCATGTGATGTCACTCTTATGGTGAACAGTGTGACAAACAGTTGTGGGGATATTTTTTAGTCCAGAGGTCTTTCTCATATTCCCCATGCATCCAGGTTTGCCAAACAATTCCACTTTATTTCAGCCGTCCTGGAGAAATTATTAGGGGAACCCCTTTTCACTGTCAAAAACTGCCCCTATTTATGATAAATTGTATGAACTCCCTACTAAAATCACATAGGGTGAAGTCTTGCTTTACTAAGTCAGGTTTCCTATATTAAGTGCAGAAGTGGTGAGGAAGCCAGCCAATGCTAGATACTGGTTTTGATCCCCACTGTGGCATAAGCCTGCTGATGATGCCAACTGTAGAGCTAGGGCTAGGGTCTGGAGCTTACAGACCCCTTGAGCCCGTTCACAAACCCTTCACATGCAGTTCTATGAGCTAGGTAAATGGCAAAAAGGTCCTTGGAGCCTTGGTTGACGTAGGAATAGTCTTTATTCAGCAGACACAACACTATGAGCTAAGCAGTCCACACTGAGAAACTCAGAAACTTAACTGCTACTGGCAAAGTCCAAAGAGAAACTGAAACTGAGCAGCTGCCAGCAGAGTAAACATGTTCTGTTTCCAGACATGATCTCTGCTAGCCAGCACTGCTTCACAAACTCAAGAACACACAATAGCTACAAAACTAAAAAGATACATTGGTGCACATGCCCACCAACTCCACCCACACACACCTTGTTTACAAGAATGTTCTGCTCCACCCCCCAGCCAGACCTGAGCGCAGGGAGCCTTACTAAATTATTCTATTTTCCCCACACCCACCATTAAGCATACTCCATTCACAAGAAATGGAATTTGGTTGCTGATGAAATGTAACTAATGTGTTCCTGACTCTGTTAGTTTAATTTGTCTGTAAAGTTAACTCAGGATCTCAGATGGTCTTCATATTTAGTTCTACATTTTGAGAAAAGTTCTTTTTGATGATTCAAGTTCCCCAGGAACAAACAATAACCTAGTAAAAATACCACCTAACCATGCTTACTGCAGCTCCCTAAGAAAGACTGATTTGTGGGGACCCTCCCCCCAAATTTGGTTTCATTCACGTCTTTTAAAGCTTTGGGAACTGAGGTTTAGGGGTGTGGTTTTTTAGATATTTTATTAGCAAAGGAATCCTACCATATGAAACAGAAGGAGGGTGGACTCTTTTGTCTTTCCATCCCTCTCTCATCCCAAACCCACTCATGAAGTGGTCTTAAGGGAACCTTTGAAAACTGTTTTAAGGTGAAGTAACAACAACTACATTGGCAGCACTAGGTCTGCCTGCCAGCATTTGGTGCAAGCAGAGGTCAGCCCCACAGACCACCACAGATGGGGTGAGCTGAGTGAGGTGAAAGACAGAAGAGCAAAAGTCAGAAGGGTCACTTGTGGAAGGCCACCAGTGACTGGCTGAGCATCATATTTCCCCACATTCTTCAAGAGGACAAATCTGAGAAATATCCAACATCTGGTAATTACTCACCTATGTGCTGGCTAATGATTGTGGTAATGAGATGGCACAGGGCCAATCTTCTTCCTGCTGTGCTCTGATTAGTGAGAAATAGCATCTACTTACCATGTTCCCACTTTTACACAGTTGTAACCAGGTGAGGAGGGGGATAGATAAGGTGAATTTGAGACAGTGGGGTACAGAAGTAGTGTATGCTCTGGGGAGAGCAAGTAGCGATGGGACAATCAGCCACTTGGAAGAAATGTTTGCTGGGATGTAAGGAGAAGGTAAAAATGGGGTGGACCAGGTTCTTGCTAGAAAAACACATGAAGCTTAGAAAATATATAGTACCTCCATCCTTTGCTTCAGTTATCTTGTGCAGTGTAAGGAACTACCTCCAAATACAATGACAAAATAACAATGATTTCTACTCAGATCTCAGCTGGAACACTCAGAATCTCCCTCATCATCCAGTTGTCTAGCATACTTTCAGCATAGTTCTGACTTCAAAAAGAAAATATTCCAGGAGGAAATGTGATTCACTTTACTTCTCTGGACCTCACGTTTTTCTTCTAGGAAATCAGGGAATTGTCTAAATGATTTCTGAGCTTCTTTGCAGCTTATTTACAAAGAATATGCCATTCTTGCCTATTTCCCAGGAATCTTAGGTGGAATCAGTAAGCAAAGTAGAAAACAGCATATTGATTGCTGCCCCCTCATGGTCCAAACCAACCCACTCTCAACATTTATGGTCCCCTCACACAAATTCTCTGCTTCAGTGCAGCAGATCTACCTCCAGTGCTCTATCAAACTTTCCTTCTATTTTCTCTTTCAGCTATTTTTCATGCCTATCATAAAATGTCAGTTTATCATCCAGATATTTTAACTTCCAGTCAAGTGTGCTTTTCTATAGCTATCTCACTCATACACATGCCATCACTCACTGTCATGGCCCTAAACTTCAACCCCTGAAAACTTATCTAATCCTTTAAAGCCAAACTCAAAGCATAGTTTCTGCACATAGTTTGCTCCATCACTCTAATGGAAAGTGAACTCTCCCTTTTTTGAACTACTATTTTTAGAGCTGAGTATTGGTTCTACTTACATGATATTCATGTGTATGATTTATACTCCCCGACAGAGTATGACATAAAGAGACCACTTCACAAAGTTTATCAAAAGCCTAGTTGAAAGAATTGATCTTCATGGAGGATTGTTGTAAGGATATTCAAGCCATCTGTTCTGCTAGATAGCCTGTGACTTACCTCTGGTTCATGTTAGACTATTAAAGCTACATCTTTGTACTGAACTGTTTTGTCCTCATGATGGAGTGGCTTATACTGAGTTGCTATGTCTTCAGATTTCAATGAGTGATGTTATAAGTGTCTATTACTTGATGTGAGTGACATCTTGTCAGCAACTGGAATGACTCCTATCTCAAAAGTATATTTTAGAGTAAATGTTTCATTTCCCCTGAGGTACTGTTGGCTTTATTTTTTACCTATGAAGAATGGAACTATGAATCCAATTCCATTGCTTTTTTGTTTTAGTTGTTGCTGTTACTGTTTTGTTTTTGTTTATTTTGGCCACCAGGATATCTAGAGCCAGAGTTGTGATGCAATTACAATTATCATCTTGTACTATTCCTTGTGAATGGGCAAGAATGCTCATATGCCTTGAGTTGACTATTTATGTTGATGGCTCTTTTTTTCTATTTTGTTCTTGTTGTTGTTGTCAAATTCTTCCATTTTTTAACAGATACACACATTTTTGTGAATTGTTTGAGAATTTTTTCACCATTCAGTATAATTTACAGCTACTCCTTAATCCATCAAGAATTTATTTTAATATATTTTGTGAAGGGAGGATGTATGAATTGTTTCAAAGTATTTAGCCACTTTAATTATCAACATTAGTTATTGAATAATCAAACCTTTTGCCATTATGAAAAATATTTTATTCTTTTTATACATTTTGGATTATATAAGTAATGCAAAAATACATTACCATTGTGAAAAATTTCAAAAATGTAGAAAAATCAAATTGCCCCATTCAGTCTTCTAGGGCCTATCAATATCATTTTTCCTTCGGAGGAACTTTTATCAATTCAGTGCTTATCTTTCCAGTTTTTTCTACTTGCTTAGATGCATATATGATCATGTGAAATACATAGTTTTGTTATATGGGAGTTTATACATAAATGTATTTATACAATATACATTGTACTGTAACTGTTTTTTATTAAATGACACCATGGATATCATTCTCTAGCAGGGACTTTAAATAGACCAGATTCTTTTTAATAGCTTCATAGTACCCCATTATATAAACAATAACTTAATTTATCACTTTCATACTGATAGGTTTTAGGTTATTTTCAATTTAGGCAATATGTACTATCTTTTGACTCCTTTAACCTCGGCACCAACCTATGCAAAATAAGAAATGCAGAATTCATTTCTTTCCCCCAGCTCTTTCTTTTGTAGTTTTAGAAAATGTTATCTGGAATTTTAGAGCCAAATGATTATTAATAAATATATGTTTAACAAATTTTTTTTAATGTTTTCATTCTCTTTTGTAAGCCTACTTTCACTAATAACTGTATGATCAACCAGTTTGAATGCTTAAATTCACAGTACTATACCACTACATTTTCTTACTGGAATGTCTTTCCCTTTTGTTAAATGAGTATCATCTTAGGGGAGTTTCCTTGGAAGCAGACTCTGAGACAGGATATCTATGCAGGAGGTTGAATGGGCAGTGATGGAGGAACAGGAATTGTAAAGCAGTGAGGTAAGCAGGATGGGCAGAAGAACTGTCATGTAGTTGTGACAAAGGCCTCAGCCAATCTCACAGAGAGTTGTGGAGATGGGTTGGCCCTTCAGAAATGCCCCAAACTCTGAAGTTGGGGCAAGGGGCACAGGTACTTCCACACGGACCAGTCATAGTATGTGGTCTGCCCCCAGGGAGGAGTGTATCTTGGGCTCCTATCTGCTGAGACAGTGCCTAGAAAGCGACTGAGTTGTGATCCCTCAGCTGCCAGCACTCCTGGAAGGTAGAAGAATGAGTACCTCTGTCCTATAGTGGAAGATCTATAGCATCTACTAAAAACAGCAAACTCACCTGAAAAAGAACTTTTATCTCTCAAACTTGCTCCCCTCAAAATTGCATAAATGCTGTTACTTGCTCTCTGGGATTTAATGGTGAAGGGAAAATATAAGGCTGGTCAGATTCTTATTCCCTTCTAGGTAATCAGAAGCATTTTTCCTTTTTCTCAAAATTCAAAACTTGCACCAGAATATGTCAGACATGAGTGTCTATTCATTAATCATGCTGTGTACTCAGCAACTGTAGACCATTTTCTTCTGTTGTGCCACCAATTACTGGACCATTTCTTTTGTTTCTTCTGCAGAAACAAGGGTTTTCTTTGAGAAAGCAAGTGTCCATGTTCTTGCCCTCAAATCTACCTTCTCTTTCTTTAATATCATCTTTGGTCTATTTTTTTCTATCTTTGGTGAATGCTTCTCAAATTTACTCTTCTCATCACTGATTTACTTTCCTGCAGTTAAATCTGTTCTTTGCTGATTGCACTGTGATTTTAAATTTTATTATTCCATTTTTATATCTCTTACTGTCTTTCCCTCTCTCAGCTATTTCCCTCTTCATCTGAGCCTGTATCTCATCCAGTCCTCTGTCATCTCAGCTAATTTTCTTCTAATCTCAACATTTTTATTCTTGCAATCTATATTTTATTCATTTTCCTTGAGAACCATCAATGCTTTCTTTCTAAAAGTTGTCTTTTGTAGCATGTAGCACAGCTTTAAAAGTATGATTATCTCCTGTACCTTCAAGTTAATACTCCCCTTCCCTGATGTAACCAAATCTTTTGTTAGGAGTCATTTTTTATTTTGGTTTATTTTCACTTATTATTAAATGATAAGGTACTAATTCAAGCCCAATGTAGGTTCCTCTTGTCCTCTCTCACTGTCCAATTGAATGCTAAGAGCATCCCCTCTGTGTTATTTAGCTGAATTACAATTAATATTCAGAGCTCCCAACCCAAATCTGGAGTTTGAAAACCATTAATTCATTGGACCCCTCCTAACCAAGAAAAGATTTTCTCCTGCTTCTGTTAATTTATTTTATGGAGTCTAATTTATTCCCGAATAAGTATAAGCATTCTAGGAGTGTGTGCGTGCATGCATGTGTGTGTTAATTTATGTATTATGTATTTATTTATTTTATTAAATTATTGCATAAAACCCCATAGATTCTAGCATGCATAGCTCTGCTGCATCTCTGACAACTTCAGATTTCAGAAGGCAATTTACCACAATTTGGACCTTTGAGCACCAATTATATTGCATTTCTAAGGACTTAAAGTCTTTGAGTTTTTTAAAATAGGCACTAGCCATCTCGTATGCATGACCATGGTGGCTGCCGCCTTGTTTTTTGGTGGAGTATGTCTCTGAGATAGAGTGGTACCTATTGGCAACTGGTAGATAATTTTTCTTAGATTTCTCCCATGTAGTCTAGTGTTTAGATTCACAAGTTAGAGTATGCCTGAGCCTCCAGTAGTATGCTGGTCATTTACCTTTTCTTTAAGCTCTAGTCTTTACCTTTCCCCGTTCTGCTTTATATTGAAGGAAGAAGACCCCTTCAGGCTGGGTTTTGCATACTTCCATGTTTTCTGGCTTCTACCTGGGATCTACCAAAGACAGACACTAATGGAAGATTGGAATAGGGGAGGAAATGTTATTTCTCTCCTCCTTTCTGTGCCTCAGGCAGTGCCCCTGGCAGGAGCTATGATGCCTTCATGAATTCAGTTCCTTCAATGTCCCAGCTTTCAACAGACAACTCCATGCACTCTTACTTTGTGAATCCCTCCCTGATTTCAGCCTTCCCCTTCTTAGGAATGGAAGCAGCTTTTTGCTATTGCCAAACTCTTAGTTGCCTCACTATTCTATATTTTGCTTATCTGTTCTTCCATCACCTATGTAACCAATTCCCTGTATTAAATCCCTCCTTTTACAAAATCTAGAGATGTTTCTGTTTTCTTGACTTAGACCTAACTCATTTAATTTCTCAAACTGGTTCTTTTGTTTAGTAGAAATCCCCTCTTAGAGTCCAGGAGTTATTAATTTCCAGTGTTGCTGCCACTTTACAAGCCTCTTCATGGTTTTTCTTCTTCAACATTTCAATGGAGAAAGTACAGGAGGGCAAATGAGATGCCATCAGCTAACAGCAACTATAATACATTTTTCCCTGTCTGAACAATTAAGTAGAATTTAATTTTATACTGAGGCCATTGTTCTTTGCAGGAATCCACCCCAATTACAAGATGAAAAACCACCGAGAAAGCAAACTTTAAGAATCATTATTTTATTTAAAGCTAGTTTTATAACATTTTTGCGAGACTGTGGACACTTTGCTATGAAGAATTAGTGGCAGAGAGAGCAAGAAATTTTTAGGGACACAATACATATAGGAAGTGACACAGTAGTTAATCAGGGTTTGCCAGAAATTGTGGCCATTTGTGGTATAGTATGCTTAATTTGGCATGTTAATTCTAGAGACATTTGGCATAGTGTCTGCAGAGTTCAGAAATCCCCAAGACCACCCTCACTCCTGGCACCATCTGCAGCTTTGGGGGCCCCCAGGACCACCCTTATGTCTGACACCAATGGTAAGTTTGGGGTACCTAAAAGCACCCTTATGTTCAATAATTTGCTAGAAGGACTCAAAGTACTCATGGAAAGCTATTATACTCACACTTACAGTTTATTACAGTAAAAGAATAAAGATTCCAATCAGCCAAGGGAAGAGATACATGAAGTGAAGTTCAAGAAAGTTCCAGGTGTGAAGCTTTCAGTTTTCCCAGCAGTCATAAGCAGTGCTAATTTTTCTTGGCAATAATGTATGACAGTACACACAGAATATTGCCAACTAGGAAAGCTCACCTGAGGCTTGCTGTCTAGAGTTTTACTGGGGCTCAGTCATATAGAAATGGTTGATTCCTAACACATGGCTGATCTTTAGTCTCTAGCCCTTCTGGAGGTCAAGTTGATGCTGCATGGTCCAAAACCCCCGCCATAAATCACATTGTTAGACTATCCAGTGTGGCTCAAGACCCCAAGGTAAACAAAGACACTCCATGGAAGGGCATTTCAAGGGCTTAAAGACCACCTACAAGGAGCTGAAGGCAAAGGCCAGACCTTTCTTTGGGTGAGGTTATTTCTTTACTCCACGGTGTTCAAATATCTGGAACTAATCTTGAGTTAAAAGAGTTTACAAAAATGACGGAATTTAAACTTGCTGGGTTTCAGGAATTAGCTAATGGAAGAGGGATCTGTAGACTCTATAGTATGAGCTCATGGATGACCTGTGCCTGTAGTTTACACAAACATCCAGCGTTACAAGGCTAAATTTTCAGGATGATTTTGTGCCTCATCAAAAACAAATGCTGTTAAGTGACTTCTGATATGTCAAACATATGTGTTTTCCCCCTTGGAACAGTAAAATAAACATTAGAAAAAAGAAAATAGATTAGATGATTCAACTATGGACTCTGTTCTACAAATCCCATGTAAAATTAATACAAGAATAAATTGTATACATCTAGACTCATTCTTCTACACATGGATATCCAGTTTTCACAGCACCATTTACTGAAGAGGCTGTTCTTTCCCCAATGTATGTTCTTGGTGCATTTGTCAAAGATCAATTGGCTGTAAGTACCTGGGTTGATTTCTGGGTTCCCTATTCTGTTCCATTGGTCCATGTGTCTATTTTTATGCCAGTACCATGCTGTTTGGTTACTATAGCTTTATGGTATAGTTTGAAGTCAGGCAGTGTAATGAAAGTTTGAAGTCAGTCTGGTTTTATTTATTTTGTTGTTGTTGCTCAGGATTGCTTTGTCTATTTGGGGTCTTTTGTTATTCCACTTGAATTTTAGGATTGTTTTTCCTATTATTGTGAAGAATGCAGTTGGTATTTTGATGGGGATTGCATTGAATCTATAGATTGCTTTGGGTAGTATGTACAATTTCATAATGTTAACCTTCTAATCCATAAACATGAAATGTCTTTCCATCTTTTGGTATCCTCTTTAATTTCTTTCAGCAGTGATTTGTAGTTCTCATTGTAAAGATCTGTGTAGAAGAATGAAACTAGACCTATACCTTTCAACATATACTAAAATCAACTGAAAATGGATTAAAGACTTAGGTATAAGACCTGAAACTATAAAACTCCTAGAAGAAAACATGGGGGAAACACTTCAGGAAGTAGGATTGAGCAAAGAGTTTATGAATAAGACCCCAAAAGCACAAGCAACAAAGGAAAAAATAAACAAATGGGATTATATCAAATTAAAAAGTTTCTGTACAGCAAAGGAAATAATCAATGGAGTGAAAAGACAACCTACAGAATGGGAGAAAATATTGGCAAACTATACATTCAACAAGGGATTAATATCCAGAATATACAAGGAACTCAACTTCACAGTAAAAAAAAAAAAAAAATCCAATTAAAAAATGAGCAAAAGAAGGGCCGGCCCCTTGGCTCACTCAGGTGAGTGCAGTGCTGTTAGCCCTGAGGCAGCGGGTTAGGATCCTATTAGGGATGGCTGGTGCGCTCACTGGCTGAGCGTGGTGTAGACCACACCAAGCCGAGGATTGCCATCCCCTTACTGGTTAAAAAAAAAAAAGAATGAGCAAAATTGTTGAATAGACATTTTTCAAAGGAAGACATACAAATGGCCAACAGGTACATGAAAAAGTGCTCAACACCACTAATCAGCAGAGAAATAAAAATCAAAACCACATTGAGATATTATGTCACCCCAGTTAGACTGGCTATTATCAAAAAACTAAGAATAACAAACCTGGAGAGGATGTGGAGAAAAGAGATCTCTTCTACACTGTTGGTGGGATTGTAAACTAGCAGAGCCATTATGGAAAACAGTATGGAGGTTTCTGAAATAACTACAGATAGATCTACCATACGATCCAGCAATCCCACTGCTGGGTGGAATATATATCCAAAGGAATGGAAATAATCATGTCAAAGGGATACCTGCACTCACATGTTCATTGCAGCTCTATTTACAATAGCCAAACTATTTAACCAACCTAAATGTCCATTGATGGATGACTGGATAAAGAAAATGTGGTATATATGGAATACGACTCAGCCATAAAAAAAGAATGAAATTCTGCCATTTGCAGCAACATGAATGAGCTTGGAGAAAATTGTATTAAGTGAAATAAGCAAAGCACAGAAAGAGAAACACTGCATGTCCTCACTCATAAGTGGGAGGGAGGGAGGGAAGGAGGGAGAGAGAGAGAGAGAGAGAGAGAAAGACCACAATAATACATTGAACTTTCATAACAAGACCTAAGGGTACTAGATTTGGGACAGACGGAAATTGGGCAAGGGACACAAAGAAAAATTATGATTTTTATTTTATTTATTTATTCATTTATTTTTATTTTTATTTTTTCCTTTTTTTGTCTTTTTTTCATGTCCGGCAACGGATCGCAACCCTCAGTGTCGCGCCCATACCGGACCAGGAGCGGCAACGGGATCGCAACCCTCGGTGCTGCGCCCGCACCTCGCTCAGCCAGTGAGCGGGAACCGGTCTGTATGTGGGACCCGAACCCTCGGCAGGAGCGCCGCCACGCTCCCAAGCGGTGCACTGCAGCAGTGCGCCACCGGGCCGGCCCATGATTTTTAATGGTGAACATGCTAATAATATTGACTTGATCATCACATATCGTACACAAATCCTGATTGTCAACTCTTTACCCCATAAATATGTATAATCAATTATGTTTCATTTAAAAAATAAATTTTAAAAAAAGGATAAATTGTAGACTAAGTGCTTGATGAGTACTTGAATTTTATTCTGATCATCAGAAAGTAGAAGGAAGTACTATTTCACTTGAAAAACAGAGAAAAACTGCAAAGCAATTTATTTAGAGCTTGCTGGTCTTATTAGGTCCTTAATCTTGTGATGAAAGTGCTGCTACTGGAAACATTGTCAGGAACATTCTGGAAGGGATGCACTGGTACTTCCCAAAGTTGAACAGAGTAGCTAGTCTTGCTGTTTTTAGATGCTCAATATCTGTATCTACATCTATATATATTTGTATATCTATCCATCTATACCTACATCTCTTTACAATGTATTGATAGAGATGTGAATGCCCAACATTTAATGAAGTTATGTTCCCAAAAGAGCAAAAATAAGTCTTATGAATAATTAAATTGGAGTTCACAGCTGAGATGGACAGAATCTCTTGGCCTATACTTGGTTTCTTGTTGTTCTCTACATTCTCTTTCACAAGATGAATATGATAAAATGAGAGTATGGGACCCCTGATGTGGTATGATTTCAGAAGGAAAAAAGGGAACTGACTTTTAATTTTTCAATTATTGATCTCTAGTGGAGCTTCTCTCCATTCTCCACGCTCCAAACACAGACAAACTTCACTGCACCTACAAGGAAGTCAAGGACATTAATTGAGGTGAAGGGTGCAGAGGACCCTGTTTCTCCTTTTCTATGGTCTGAATATTTGTCCCCTCCAAAACTCATGTGGATACTTAATCCCCAATATGGCAATATCAAGAGGTGGGACATTTAAAAGGTGATTGGATCATGAGGACTATGCCCTCATGAATGGATTAATTCATTCATAGATTAATGGCTTAGTGAGTAAATGGATTATCATGGGAGCGGCACTGGTAGCTTGATAAGGAGAGCAAGTGAGTACATTAGCATGCTCTTGCTCAGCCTCCCACCATGTGATGTCCTGCACTGCCCTGGGACTCTGCAGATACTCCGCACTGAGAAGAAGGCTCTCACCAGATGCACCCCTTGACCTTGGACTTCTCAGCCTATAAAATGATTAGAAATAAATTTTGTTTCTTTATATATAGTTTCAGGTATTGTGCTATAAGCAACAGGAAACAAATTAACACAACCTTCCACTTTGGAAATATGATAGTTTGGGGGAAGATCTGACAGGGCATCTTCCTCCCCCACTTCCAGCAACCTGTGTGATGGGCCAATCAGATAAGCTCTGTTCCGGGTCCTAACAATACACTCACAGCTGGTTCATGAAGGCAGGAGAACCCACAATGAGAGAAAGAAAGGACTGCTCTGACTGTTTCAAGTCCCAACCACCTCATGGATGGCGCTGGTGAGCACACAGAGCAAGGGCTGGCAAAAGCTGCTGCTGTGCCCTCTGTATGAAGTTGCTTGGAGGCTGCAAGGGAGAGGAGGGCCTTGGTGGCCTTCAGGCCAACAAGGCTACTAACAGGGTTCCTGTGGACCCACATAGGAGTGAGGGGTAACAGACAAGTGAAAAAAGAAGCCACTCTAAGGCCAGTGAGTCATTTTAAGGGACAGGTGCATGGCCTGTCCCATGGGAGGTGTTTGGAGTGTAGGTGGTGGGGGAGACAGGCCCACCAGGAGAACACTGGAGCACAGCATGGACAGCTGATCTGCCCTCCAATCTGCACAGGCCCACCCAGTGGAGACTGGTCAGGAATACAGAACTGCAGGGGTGTAGTTTGCTGAAAAGACTCAGGCCCAGACCAGAGTTTCCACACAACCCAGGTGTACTGGACCTTACAAGAACTGGAAGTACCTATAAAGTCAATAATTAAAACCTGAGCTGCACAAAAAGCCTCCCACGGGGAATCAGCAGCAAAGAAACAATTCAGCTCAACCACAGGGCTCAAGTGCTGGTCCCCACAGGAAGTTCCCCCATTTTAGCAGTAAGCAAAGAACAACAAATTAATTCCCATGCAGAGTTTAAGTGGTGGGAGTAGCTAATAATCCAACACAGAACTGAAAGAAAAAAAAAAAAAAAAACACGGTCAGAGACAAAGTTCTGATATTAACCAGTAAAGGTCTAATACCACCAAAGAACACCTATAAAACTTAGAAGGACTGGAAGCCCCCTAGGCTCCCAAGCCAGGGTGGGGGGGACTGAGGGCCTCAGCCAGGCCCCCTTGACATTCCATGCAGCCTAGCGACAACCACCAGGCCACCACCGGAAGCACCCTGGGCTCCCGAGCCAGGGCAGTGGGGGGCTGAGAGCCTTAGCCATGCCCCCGCAAAGTCCACATCCAGCCCAGCAATGACAGATCTGCTGCCAGAAGCCCTCTGGTCTCCCCTGCTGGAATGAGGGGGTGACATGGGCCTTGACCACACCCCCCGCCTCCTCCCACCATATCCCCCTGCCCCTTCCCCTCTTGCTTCCCTCCCAGCTGCTCCATAACAACATCTTAGAATGTAAAAAAAAAATAATAGCAATGAATAAATATATTAAAAAAATTAATTGAATTAAATTTAAAAAATACACTCACAGCCTTTCTCTCTTGCTCACTTGTTCTTCTGTGAGGAAGATTGCCCTTTTTTAACCATTAGAATGGTAATATACTCTACTAAACAATTTTATACTTCTTACTTGAAGGCCTTCACTTGAAGTGTTAGTGTATTATCTCTCTCCTCTTTACATTATCCATTGGTTATTCCTGAGATTTGAGGGGAACCTCTGTGCCTCAACTCCACATCTACCAGACTCTACTGGACTCCTATTCCACCAGAATAGCAGGGAGAGATGATAGTCAGTGAAGGTGATGTCAGCTGCTGTAATAGATAATTTTTGAGCTCTCAGAGGCTTAATAAAAATTAAATTATATTTCTCTCTGTCATTTTATCATAGTTTAATACAGTCAACAGGGGACAAAGCTTCTTCACATGGCCATTAATAGACCTAGATTTCTTCCACCTCTTAATGCTTCCTGATAATTCTGTCATATTCAATATGTGGCCTGCAAGACTTCTGCAAAAGGGACAGAGAGTGAGATAGATAGGGAGCTTTATGGCCAGGCCTGGAAGTGGCCTGCATTACTTCTGCACATATTCTACTGGTCGTAGAACTCAGTCACATGGATTCTACCCAAACTTGAAGTGCTGGGAAATGTAGTCTGGCCGTGTACAGGAGGAAAGAAAAAAGGGTTGGTGAACATAGACTAGAGTTTCTGCGGCAGTGGTCCTTTTCAGTTTCTATTCTTGGGAACAGTATAATGCAGGGCCCACATGATGCCAAACTTACCCTAGCACCGATCAATTGTAGTTTCCACTTCAGCATCTGAGAGTGTTGTTGACCTGGAGCACATAAAAACTCAAAAGAAGTGAGGACCAGTGATGACATTTTCTGGTAATTTTGTTAAATATTTTTACAATATATTTTTGTAGTACATTACTCAACATTTAAAAATAAATGTGGCAATTATAAATAGCTCCAAGAGGCAGTTAAGGCACAAAGGAAATAAAATATCTTGAATGTCACGTGCCCCAATCCCCATTAGACGTGAGCATAATAGAGCTAAACTTTGAATTACACAAACCTTGTGTTCTTTTGAATTAAAGATTTCAGAGTATAGAGTAAGAGGGTGGGCCTTGTACCAGCTCCAGTAGATAGCTAGCTATCACATCTGTTTTTGGGAAGTCTACTGGCCAGGGACCTATACAGTAATAGAAGAACGGCAGGGGTTGCTCTCCAGGGAAGATGGCACCATCAGCCAGCCAATGGCTTGATAGCTGACATTGGGAACAGAGGGGAAACAGTTCTTATACAAAGGTTAGAACAATCTTGGTTATACGGTAAACTACCTTTGCATACTTTAATGAAACCATCGTTGCACAACACAGTCACATTTGCTTTGATGGTATTTGCTTTTTAATCCCTTAGAACTCTGTTGATGAGAGCAGCTAAAGTTTACAGCGAGAGAACAGCGGTGGTTTTAAATCATGTCTGCAAATTCTTTGATACTCCTTTCAGTAAGAGGTGGACTCAAATTTCCCTCTCCTTGAATATGGGCTAGTCTGACGGTCTTGCTTCTTATGAATAGACTGCAAATATGATGCTATGTGACTTCTGAGACTAAATCCTAAAAGGCTTTTGTTTGGTTCTGCTTCTTTTGGGATCTTTGTTCTCAGAATACAGGTGCTATGCTCTGAGAAAGCTCAGGCCACACAGAGAGGCCACACATAGGCATTTGACTAACAGTCTCAAGTGAGGTCTCAGCTGACAGACAACATCAACAGTCAGAAACTTAAATAAGGAAGCCCAGCCACCATCTGACTGTAACTGCAAGAAATACCTCAAGCGAGGGCCGCGTAGCTGAGCCACTCAACCCCCAGAATTGTGAAGGGTAATAACAATAATTTTTTTTTTTTTGTCTACAACTAAGTTTAGGGTGATTTATCACACACCTATAGACAACCAGAGCAAGTTGGTACAGAGAGCGAGAGAGAGGCCTGGGGTACAGAAAGCGAGGTGATTCAGACTGACTGGACCTTGAAGCCCAGCTCTGCAACCAGTGGCAGTGCCAGGAAGTGAGGGAAAGCTTCTCTGTTCTGCAATATCCAGAAGTGACACCCCAATAAAAAGAAAAGAATATTTGAACTGCAAAATGTCTCCCTAGGTCTTATGTAAAATGTGAATGAATAAAAACACATTTGGAAAATGTTGACATTTTAATTCTTCCGTAATAAGCAATCTAAGTAAAAGCATGTGCTAACAACACAAATGCAGGTTCCAGACAGAGGCTGTAACCCCGTCAAACCCCATTCAAAAGGAGATGGCTACCCTTCAGCCATTTATTCTTCCTGAACCTTTTTCATTATCTATCAAATATTGATAACATACCTACCTTGCAGGATTCTTTTAAGGATCAGTTGAGATAATGTGTGTAATTCACTGAGCCCAGGGCTTGACAGCACCAAGGAAGTGTACAGTAAATGTTAGCCAACTTGAGTTAAATAAGACTATGTGGGGACGAAAGCCACCCTAAAGTCAGGAAAAGAGACAGTGGGTGTTTTCCTAGCAGTGTCATTTGTGTTTTATTAGTTTACAACTTTTAAAGGTAGTGATGAGAAACAAAGTTATTAGGAAACAAAACACTCTCAGTAATCTTTTTTGTTTAACTGCAACTATTGTCTTTTGTTTTGAATGTTCACAGTGTTGCAGATGGGACACTACATAGGCTCATAACAGTAGCACAGAGCCATGTCCATCAGCGACAGAGGCAGCACACAATAGAGATGCCACATCAACATGACAAGGCTGCAGAGCTGGCGCTGCTTTCCCTCTGTTCCAAACAGCCAGGTATTGAGGCTTTTATGATAGTACTTCAAAAAGATCATGGAAAAATAGAATTAAAAGCTAATATGAATCTTTCCATGAACTTTTTGAATTACTCTCATAAAAGGGGCACTAGCTCTGGCATCACAGGTAAATCCAATATCATTTCATTGAGCCTAATTCAGGGTTCTTTAATTCTTCCCTGATATTTAATAAAATAGGTTTTCTCTCTTCCCTTCCTTTATTTTGGCAGAAATAGTTGATTATACTGTTAGGGTCTAAGAAAGTGATTTTAACTAAGGCCTTTTGTTTCTGTAACCTTGCAGCTGGAATGTGCCGATTTGCAGAAAGCCCCTGAGAGTTGGTTTAGTGGTCAAATCAGTTGTTGGCATCTTCAGCTTCTGTAATCCTGCCACCTGCCTGTTTCGGAGAAGCTGCCTGCTAAAGTTACCAAGTTCCCCTAATCGCACTTCCTGCTTTTGTACAGCTGCATGCTCAAGTCCCCCAGTCTGTGTGACTTTGCCTAGATACAGACAGGACCAATAAAAAAGCTTCATGCCTGCCTAAGAAAAGTATAAAAACTGCCACATTCCCTGCATTCAGGGGCCCAGGATTTCAGAACTCAAGTTCACCTAGGTCCCACTAGCATAATAAACTTCCTGACTCTCCATCTCTCCCGGGGTCTAAAGTTTTCCTTGCCAAGTTCGTTCCGTAACAATATAGCCACCAGTTGAATATTTCTGACAAGGGCCTCGTAGCTACACAACACAATTAAATGCATAATTGAGTTTGTACACCCACAATTTCCAATAGATTCCTCTTCAGATGGAGCATTCCTTCCAGTATCTATTCCCAGTAAACATCACCCTACCCTGCTCCCACTCCCTGTAGGAGAATTGCCATGTAAAAGAACAACATCCAAGCTTTGTTTCTATTTACTTTAATTATTTTTTACTTTCCTGAGTATTAACAAACATGATAAATACTTGGAATTGTCAATATTTATTCAGAATTAATATGTACTTTAAGAATATATTAATTTTTAAAAACCCAAACCCTCAGATTATACCTCAGTTCAGCAAAGGTAATAGTACTCTGTCTCAATATTTGGAATGAATTTAACATGTCTTTTTCTCTCTCTCCAGCCAGTTTTGGCAACAAAGAACTGAATTTCATATCAAGGCACAGTACAAAAATAGAGAGGGGATGTGTAAATATTAATTATTCAAATGAAAATCCACAAATTTCTATTTTCCTTACTGATTTAACACTCTCAACATTCAGGCAAATTGGTTTCTCTCTCAACATTTTTCAGAAGCACATTAACTTGTGCTAGATTACAAGAAAAATGAGAGATTCATTAACAGTACGAATGAACTACAGTAATGAGAAAAAGTAGGTGTTTGAGGAAGATAGCCATTTCAATAGCTCATAAATTTTCAACCAAAAATGCTGTTTTCTTTTTAGACCTTCAGCACTTTCTCCTCCAAAGCTGCAGAACCTTAGCACCATACCAATTTTTAGTTACTTTCTATCAAACTATGATTCTAAAAGCAAAAAACATGGTTGAATACATGTTGATTTCTTTAAGTCATTTTGACCTTGTGAATAAGAGTCCAGTAATTACCTTCCCTATGGCCTTTTGCATTTTCTAAGGTAAATATAGAGAAAGTAATGTTTGAGCAAAGATGCTACTCTCAAGTTTTAAATCTCAGGCACAGTCCACTTGTCTGGAGGACTTATCATAATATATCCAATTCATGTTCCATACTCCATACTCTACCCATAAAGTCAACTCCAGCAATTTGCCTATGTAAACAGATGCATACACTAATTCTCCCGTGTTGTTAAAGTTGTTCTTATTTAATACTAGTTTAATATAGGCGTAGATATAGGAGAATATTTGTTAAATGTATGTAAGACAAAAACAACCCACCCCATTTAAGAAAAAGAATAATATTTGTAAGATTCCCTGTGAGAACTAGTCTGATCTCAGCTGCATTGCCTCCTCCCTCAGAGTAACTCCTTGATTTTCTTAATAGTTTATGACATACGTTTATATCCCTAAAATTAAAATTGTTAAATTTTGCATACTTCTTGAACTCTATGTTTTGAACACAATGTATACATTTTTCTGCAACTTTTTTTTTTTTGGTAGAGCATTATGTTTCAGAGATTCATGTACCTTTCTAAATGTAACTGCATTTCATCCATTTACACTGCTAAGTACTACTCCATAGTATGAATATGCCACAATGTTATTTTTTCATCCTAATGTTCACATGCTCCTGGAGGGTTTCCAGTTTTGTGCTATTACAAACAATGTTCATTACAAACATGAACATTTTTGTAAATGCATCCTAATATGTATGTGCATAATTTCTCTAGGACACATACTTAAAATAATCAATTTCTGGCCCACAGGGTATGCACATGGTACTTTATCAAATACTGATCAATTTGTTTCCAAAGTAGTTATAAAAATTTATTAAATTTCCTTTCCCCACTACCAGTCAGTGCACGATATTGTCAGAATTTTAAATTCTGGCCAGCAGGCCAGTTTATAATGTTATCTATATCATTGTAGTTTGAATTTGCTTTTCCTCAGTTACTAATAAAAATGATTGCCATTTCATGTGCTTAGTGGCTACTTATATTTCTTCTTTTTTTTTTTCTCGTTAAATTTTTATTTTGTCAATATACACTGTATATGATTATTATGGCCCA
>NW_007738094.1:0-393 GCF_000696425.1 Galeopterus variegatus
AAGGCACAGTCATTTTATACTTACCACCTGAAGTTGTCAAATTTAACTACCAAGGAAAAGACTTAACAGATATATAGTACACCCCCTTGTTGATGGTTTTGCTTTTTGCAGTTTCAGTATCATAAGCTATTTTGAGAGCCAGAGAGAGAGAGACCATATTCACATAACTTTATTACAGGATATTGTTATAATTGTTCTGTTTTATTAGTTATTGTTGTTAATCTCTCACTTTGCCTAATTAATAAATAAAACTTTATCATAGGAAGTATGTATAGAAAAAAACATAGTATAGGTTTCAGGCATCCACTGGGGGTCTTAGAAGATATTCCCCACTGGGGCCGGCCCGGTGGCACACTGCTACAGTGCGCCACTTGGGAGCGCGGCGGCGCTCCC
>NW_007738094.1:3165-3780 GCF_000696425.1 Galeopterus variegatus
AATCAACTGACCTTAGAGAGAAGGGTCAGACTATGAGAGAAGAGTTAAGAAGAAAAGGCAAAGCAGCATTTACCAGCATGTCCAGACAGCGAGACCTCAAAAGGGTTTGAGGTGTCACAATCCAGCGACTCCCCACAGCAGTGATTAGGAAAAGTTTGCTGCTGATTAACAAGAAGGCTGAGTCCAACTTGATACCCTGGAGGTATGAGCACTGAGGGAGATGTTTCAGAGACCTGCAGGGCATGTGTTATATTTGTCTTCTTGCCTGAGGAACTCACCAATTATGAGAAAATGTCAACTGGTCTCCTTACCTGATTTGAGTAATCCCTCTCAAGAAGAGAAAACATGTCCAGAGACAGTATGCAAAACACATACAAGATAAAAAATATAGAAAGGTTTTTTTTTTACCCCCTGTTTTAGTCCGTTTTGTGTTGCTATAACAGAATTACCTGAGACCGGGTGATTTATAAGGAAGAGAGGTTTATTTGGCTTACGATTCTGGGACAGCTGCATCTGGCACAGGCCTCAGGCTGGTTCTACTCATGGCAGAAAGCGGCAGGTACAAGCAGATCACATGGCGAGAGGAAGAGAGAGAGAGAGAGAGAGAGAGAGAGA
>NW_007738094.1:4816-6586 GCF_000696425.1 Galeopterus variegatus
AGTGGTTATATTGATACCTAGCCTAACCAGGGAGTATGCTTTTGTTCTGGAATGTTCTGTTACATGTTTTGTTCTCAAGTTATTTGCCAAAAATTACAATCTCCCTCTTCTTTGTCATATACTTTACTTAGAACATGTGAGCAGTAGGCATTTTTGTGTCCCATCCAACCCTTTTTCATGTTTTAAGAATCGTGTTATTATAAGCCTCTATGGAAACCCACATTTAACAAAGCCTCTTGCCACTAGAACATAGGCAGTGCCCCAGGTTTGGCCAAGCAGAAGTGTTCATCTTAGTAAGGGTTTTGGTGGCAGATGTCTGCAGCAGCATATTGAGCTTCTGGGGTAGCAGAGGCAGAGAGCACAACAGTCAACTATTCAGTGAAAGTGCTGCAAGCATTTTGGGCCACTGCTTACCAGGGACTCATGCTTTCTGGGGAATCATGCTTTTGAGCCATGATTTTTGCCTGTGGTTCTGGCTGTTACTTTGCTCTGCCCATTTGCAAAGCTTGGTTCTGAAGCTTTCCTCCCAATTTTGTAAAGCACATATTGTCATTTTAATTAATTCTTTTTATTCTTAAATCAGCCAAGGTTGGTTTCTGTTGCTTGTGGTTAAAAAGTCTTGCCTAATAGAAGGTGTAAATAAATTATTCTGGGGGGGACGAGTAAAATGACTCCCTGTAACATATCTCTTATCATTTTGAACTTTGGGACAGAAATGTAAGGATCTTTGAACACAGGTGGTATTTTTTGTCTTTTTCCAATTGAATGTTGTGACTTTGGAAAAGAAAAGAGGAAATTGAATGTAAACACCCTGAACACACAAATGGTGTTGAAAAAATGAATTTGGTTTACTGGACCATAGTTGATAATATTATTACAGCCATTTTTGGCAAAAGGATGGTACATACCTCAGCAGAGATGGTAGGAATGCTTGCATGGCTTTGCTCAGAGAATGGGAAAGCTTTAAAGTTGATAATGAAAAAGAATGCATCCGAATCAAGTGATATAGTGTTTATTATGAGGGACAGTAAATATTCATTTAGTGCTTTTCTTGTGTCAGGCACTATGTTGCTGCAAGGAGAAAAACAACAATCCCTGCTTTCTAAGAATGTGTCTTTTATATGCTCCTAGCTATTCTTTATCCCTCTATAATAATATTTTGTCCATTTGCTTGTATTCCATCCATTTGTGAATTCCTTGGGGAAATGAGAGTTATCATCTATTTCTTTTTTTCCTACCACAAAACACAATCTTTGATACATAAGTGGCTCTCGAGAACTGCATACTGAGTGAATAAACAAATGAATAAGTGAATAGAAGAAATGACATTATCAGTAAGTTAGCTGAACAATCACCCTCAGTGAGTGAGTTTTATTTGCATCCCAGTCTACTTGCTTATCAGTGACATGAGGGAACACAGAAGGCAATCTTATCAAAGTCACAGATAACGTGTGGGTGTGAGGAATACCTAAGCCCTGAAGTGACTATCAGAGATCTCAGTATNAGATAACGTGTGGGTGTGAGGAATACCTAAGCCCTGAAGTGACTATCAGAGATCTCAGTATTGATCATCTAGTGTAATGCAAGAAAGTATTTCAAAGAGTTTAATGTAAAGTACTTCATAGCAGTTCTTAAAAAATATTCAACTGACTAGAAAGGAGCTGGGATAGATCTGGTTTAAAAGCAGGTAAAAAGACAAAAAAAGTAACCCAATGAAACATGGAGTTTGAGAGAACAGTGTAACAGGACCCCTTATAAAATCAATTCTGT
>NW_007738094.1:7822-9427 GCF_000696425.1 Galeopterus variegatus
GCTTATCATGATGTTCAGCAGGGGTTATTTATTTTCATGTTTTTTCTAATACTGGGAATACTTTTATTTCTTAAGACTGGATCACCATTCTTACATTATATCTTCCAGTATATTTCATTAGTTAACTGGTCAGATTTATGGATTTTTTTAATATGGATGGGATAGAGTTAAATGAAACTGGTACAGAAAATTTCAAAAAGACTGATTTATTTACTTATTTATTCATTCATTTAATTTATTTATTTTTTAGTCAGTGCTATTGTAACAGTTCCAAATATATAAACATGTTCTCAAAGTATTTTATTCTACATTAAAAAACATTTTACCCTAAAAAGTCAGATAAAGTACCGAAAAGTGCACAAATCATCAGTGTAGAGCTGGATGAATTTTCACCAAAGTGAATTTGACATCATGCAGTTCAAACAATGGAGCAATCTCAATGTCTCAGAAATGCTGCCTTCTCCCTCCCAGTCACCTCCTCCCTGAGCCGTAACTATATTGATTTATATCACAATAGATTCGTTCTGCCCTTTTTTGAGTTTTACAAATACAGAGATGGAACTATTCAGCATAAACTCTTGCACCTAATATTATGTTCATGATATTCATCCATATCATTGTATCTAGCTAGAAATATTTCATTTATTTCAATGTCTATAGGGTATTCCATTTCATGAATTTGCTTTATTTATTTGTCCATTTTACTGTGGATGAAAATTTGGGTTGTTTTCAGTTTGGGCTATTATTATGCTGCTATAATTATTCTTATGCATGACTGTTAGTGAACATATATATCTCTAAATACTAAAATATTGATAGTAATAAAAATGCTAAGTCATAGCATATGCATATGTGCAGCTTTAGTGGATATTGCCAAGCAATTTTACAAAATGTTTGTACCAGTTAAAATTCCCTGCAACAATGTATATGAATCCAAAAGTGATGTCAATGGGATGGAGATGTAAATTATTTTCATAAGTGGGCAGGGAATACTTAAAACAATGACACAATTTACCACACCTTGGCTCCAGGTTTTGAAAATCCACATGTGTTAAATTATTTGTCTAAGATACCTTTCTTCCCATGAATATAAGAACCCTAAACTTGGCACTTAGTTCATGTTTAGTAGTTCACAGTGGTACATGTTAGCATATAATATTCTTGGATTTGGGAATGTTCAAGTTTTCATATACTTTCATGGGATTTATTAAGTCTATATTACTTATTTTGGTACCTCATTAAAATAAAATAGTGAAATTGATAAGAGATTATACAGGAATTTATTGTGTTGCTACAGGAAGGAACTTTTGGACTACGCTAAACACTAGGAATAACAAGATTAAAAACACTGGAATTCCAACTCTAGTGAAGAATACAGTTAAGAAAATAAACAACTATAATTCCAGTTATTATAATAATTGTCACGGTCAAATGAAATGAACGATAAGGGACAACTTATACTAATCTGACAGAAAAGAGGGAAAGTATGAAGAAGGTTGTTGGAAAGAGGGAACTTCTGAGCTGAACTTCAAGAGTAAAAAAGATTTTTAGCTAAGTTTGTATCAATGTCACTTTCCCAATCATGTAAATTTCCTTTAAAAAAAA
>NW_007738094.1:11098-11806 GCF_000696425.1 Galeopterus variegatus
ACACTCCATTAGAAGCCATCAAAACAAGAGTATAATTGCACCTCACACATGCCACATTCCTTGTAATGTCAGCAATTCAGTCCTCTGCTAATAAATACAGAGTTCTCTGAATTCTCAGACATCCTAGGTCATCTGATGATGGCCCATGCATCCACAACCTCCACCACCAGCTTAGTTTTTAACAGAACCAGAGGAGTGCAGATAAATTTTTGCACGCATTAAGCCTGCAAAGGAATTATTTCCACTATTTTGCAGAAGGAATGATGCACCAGTGTGAGGTTGTATAACTTGCCCAAAAGCCCAAAGCTAGTAAATGTTGGAGCCATGATTCCAGGCAAGGGCTTCATGATTCTGGAAACTATGATGCATTACATAACCATCTCTCTACACACACACATACAAACCAGCATGTTGTAAGTCTCTTGTCAAGCTGTACTTAGAAAACCATTAGAAATTAAAGAGGATCAAGATGTGTGAATTTGGAAAAAAGGTGAGAAAAAAATTAGGAAAAACTCAAGATTTGGAAAGGGTGTTGAAAAGAGAGCTGGAAATGAATAAACAGGGAGAAAAGTTACTTCTACACGGTGACCATATTCCACAGAAGCCAAATAGCAGGTGATGATATTGCTCCCTCTCCATAATAAGAAATTTGGCCTTTATTTTTTCTAAATTTAAAAAGCCAACAAATAGTTTAATTTAAAGTAAATA
>NW_007738094.1:13120-17988 GCF_000696425.1 Galeopterus variegatus
ACCCTGATGCCAAAACCAGATTAAGACACAACAGTAAAAGAAAACTATGGGGCAAAATCTGTGATGAACTTTGATGCAAGAGTTATCAACACAGTGCTAACAAACAGAATCCAACAACACGTCAAAAAGATTATACACCATGATCAAATGGGATTCATTCCAGGAGTGCAAGGGTGTTTCAACATACAGAAAATAATAAATGTGATCCATCACATCAGCAAAATGAAAGATAAAAACTCTGAACAAATTAGGTACAGAAGGAAAATATTTCAACACTATAAAAGCTATATATGACAAACCCACTGCCAACATCATCCTGAATGGGAAAAAAAGTTGAAAGCTTTTCCTCTAAGAACAGGAATAAGACAAGGATACCCACTCTCACCACTCCATTCAACTTAGTACTAAAAGTTTTAGCTAGAGAAATTGGGCAACAGAAAGGAATAAAGGGCATCCAGACTGAAAGAGGAAGTCAAATTGTCTCTGTTTGCAGATCACATGATCTTATATACAGAAAAACCTAAAGACTCCACCCAAAAATGTTTAGAGCTGATAAACAAATTCAGTGAATTCATAGGATATAAAATCAATATACAAAATTCAGTAGCATTTCTATACACAAACAACAATGTTCTAGCAGAATAAGAAATCAAAAAAGCAATCCTATTTACAAGAGCTAAATAAAACCAAAACCAAACAAACAAAAAAACTCCACAACTAGGAATAAATCTAACCAAGGAGGTGAAAAATCTCTACAATGAAAACTACAAAACACTGATTTAAGAAATTAAGGAGGACATAAAAAAAATGGAAAGACATTCCATGCTCATGGAATTGTAGAATTTATGTTGTGAAAATGTTCATACTACCCAAAATGATGTACAGACTCAAAGCAATCCCTGTCAAGTTACCAATGACATTCTTCACAGAAACAGAAAAAAAGTAGTTCTAACATTCATATGAAACAACAAAAGACCTTGGATAGACACAAGAGTAAATCAGGAGTCATGTCACTGCTTGACTTCAAATTATACTACAAAGCTATAATGATCAAAATAGCATGATACAGGTATTAAAAAAAGGGACTTGGACCAATAAATCAGAATAGAAAGCCCAGAAATAAACCCACATACTTAACAGCCAATTGATCTTTAATAGAGGCCCTAAAAACATACACTGGGGAAAAGACAGCCTCTTCAATCAATGGAGCTGGGAAAACTGGATATCCATGTGTAGAAGAATGAAACTAGAACCCTATCTCTCATATACAAAATCAACTCAAAATGGATTAAAGACTTAAACACAAGACCTGGCGCTATATAAAATCTAAAAGAAAACAGAAGGGAAATGCTTCAGGACACAGGACTAAGCAAAGATTTTTTGAATAAGACCTTACAAGCACAAGCAATATAAGTAAAAATAAACAAATGGGATTGCATCAAACTAAAAAGCTTCTGCACAGCAGAGGAAACAATCAACAGAATGAAAAGACAACCTACAGAATGGGAGAAAATATTTGCAAACTATGTACTGGACAAGGAGCTAATTTCCAGAATATACAAGGAACTCAAACAACTCAATAGTAAAAAACAAATCCCCCCACCCCAACAACACCAACAACAAAAATTGGGCAAGGGAGTGCAGCAGACATTTTTTGAAGGAAGATATACAAATGGCCAACAGGTATATGAAAAAGTGCTAACATCACTAATCATCAGGGAAATACAAATCGAAACCACATTGAGATAACATTTCACCCCAGTTAGACTAGGTATTATCAAAAAGACAGAAAATAAAACAAATACTGGCGAGGATGTGGTGAAACGAGAACTCTTATACATTGCTAGAGGGATTGTAAATTAGCACAGCAATTATGGAATCAGTATGGAGGTTTCTCAAACAACTGCAAATACATCTACCCTATGACCTAGCAATCCCACTACTGGGTATATACCCAAAGGAATAGAAAGAATCATGTCAAAGGAGTACTTGTGACCCCATATTCATTGCAGCTCTGTTCATAAGACCCAAGATATGGAAAAAACCTAAACGTCCATCGACAGATAACTGGATAAAGAAAATGTGGTACAGATACACAATGGAATAGTACTCAGCCATAAATAGAACAAAATTCTGCCATTTGCAGCAACATGAATGAGCTTAGAGAGAACTATGTTACGTGAAATAAGCCAGGCACAGAAAGAGAAATACTATAAATTCTGACAGTTATGTGGGACCTTAGAAAAGAGAACAAAACAAAACAAGCAAGCAAACAAACAAATGATAATAATAAGTTGAACTATTAAAAGGAGATGGAAGAATTATGGTTAGTAAAGGAGGGAAAAGGAAGCGGGAGGAGGAATAGGGAATGGCTGATTGATGAACACAAAAGTACAGTAAGATAGGAAAAATAAACCATATTGGTGTATAATCTGAGGCTGGAATATTTCACCACCTACCAAGGAGATACAAATTTCTCTCCTACTTTCTGAGATTTAACTGCCTCAATCATTTTCTTCTTGAATCCTAGAGGAATCTGGGTATAAGTTAACACTCAAAGTGAGTTGATAAACTCTGTGGAAAGAATGTTGATAATATTCAATATTATTATGACATAAAATGATATAATATGATATAATATATGTGAGAGCACTTTTTGTTTTTTCAAAGCCCACGTTACTTTTTTACTATCAGTCTTACTCGTAAAACAGATATTAAATCACACAAAGATGACAAACATTTGTTTGTAAAAATATTTGCAGAAAAAACAGCAAAAAGCACACTAATATACTAATATTTTTTGACCTTTTCAGTTTGGAATAATCGATCTACAGAAAAGTTGCCAAGGTAGTACAGAGTGTTTCCATATATGCTTCTCCCAGCTTCTTCTAAAGTTGACAGCTTATCCAACCATTGTACCATGTGTTTAACTGCACAAACTTTAGACAAATTTTGTTCATATTTTACCAGTTTGTCCACTAATGTCATTCTTCTCTTCCAGGATTCAATCTAGGATACCATATTGCATTTGGTCAACATATTTCCTGTGTCTTCTCCAATCTGTGAGGGGCTCTGGGTCATTTCTTGTTTTTATATTTTTTTTATTTTTTATTTTTCAAGTCCTTGACAGTTTCAAAGAATTCTGGACAGGTATTTTTCAGAATATTTCTTGGTTTGCATTTGTCTGTTTTTTTGTTTGTTTTGTGATTAGTCTGAGTTTACAGAGTTTTGAAAAACCACCATTTAGGTGAAGTCACCTCCTTAACACATCCTATCAGAGGATACTTGATAATGACAAGATTTATAACTGATGATATTAATCTGGGTGCACTGCCTGAGGTAGTATTTGCCAGCCTTCTCCACTGCAAAATTACCATTTTTCTCTTTCCTTTTAATGTGAGTAACAAAGCATAACCCACATTCAAGGTAAGGAGATTGAGCTGCACCACTTGGAGTGGGGTTTGTTGATATATATTATTTGGAATAGTTCTATAAGGCTAACCTCCCACATAAACATTTATTTATTTATTCATTTTTATATTGGACTCTCTCTCTCTCTATATATATATATAATTTGGTTTATAATCTAGAATTACCTGTACCTAGATTGTTTTTCAAAGCACACTAAGCACATTACCACTCAATTGTGCCATTATTATTGATTTCTTTTTTTAAGTTATATTGGTCAACATTTTTATAATGAACAAATATTGATTTTATGATTAGAAATAGAAAAATCATTAATATCTATGCTAACCCCACAATAGCAGCCTGTTGGTCATATTATTCTTTTATTCTTACTGGCAAGTGTGTAACACTTTTTCCCCCAGGAATGTGTGAGATTGAGCTGCCAGAGTGGTGCTGTTGTGCTGATTTGTGACTAATCTCACTCACATTGCACCCAAGAAGAGCTAAGAGCTAAAAGTCACCAAAGTTAGTGACCACAGCTCGCTCTTGGGCTTAAGGTATATGTGTGAAAGTATGTAAAACGGAATGTGAAAAAGTTCATGGATAATGCAAATCTTTCTATGAAATTTTTTTTAAGTGTGGTTATTTCTTTTTTTTAAATTTAATTTTATTTTATCAATATACAATGTGGTTGATTTTTGTGGCCCATTACCAATTCCTCCTTCTCCCTTTCCTCTCCCCCCTCCCTCTCATCAACCTCATATCTATTAGCTTAACAACTTTGAGGAATTGTGATTATTATGTCTTCTTCCCTTCCCCCCACCATTTGTTTGTGTATTTATTTATTTATTTTTAGCTCCCACAAATAAGTGAGAACATGTGATATTTCTCTTTCTGTGCCTGACTTGTTTCATGTGATATAATTTTCTCTAAGTCCATCCATGTTGTTGAGAATTGCAGTATTTCAATCTTTTTTATAGCAGAGTCGTATTCCATGGTGTAGATATACCACAGTTTTCATTTCCACTCATAAGATGATGGACATTTGGGCTGGTTCCAAATCTTGGCTATTATAAAGAGTGCTGCAATGAACACCGGGGAACAGGTATACCTTCGACTTGATGATTTCCATTCCTCTGGGTGTTTTCCCAACAGTGGAATAGCTGGGTCATATGGTAGAAAGAAATATTAAGAAAGCTAGCCCATTTCCGAGGCCACCAAAAAAATAAAATACTTAGGAATAGAGTTAACCAAGGATGTGAAAAGTCACTATAATGAGAACTACAAACCACTGTTGAGAGAAATTCAAGAGGACACAAGAAGATGGAAAGATATCCCATGCTCTAGGATTGGAAGAATCAACACTGTGATCAAAATTCCATCAAAATTCCAATGACAATTTTTCTCAGAAATGGAAAATCTACCCTAACATTTATATAGAATAACAAAAGACCATGCAT
>NW_007738094.1:18510-19767 GCF_000696425.1 Galeopterus variegatus
TTTTTCTCAGAAATGGAAAATCTACCCTAACATTTATATAGAATAACAAAAGACCATGCATAGCCAAAGCAACTTTGCATGAACTTTTTGAAGTACCTTCATATGTGTTGGTCCTCACACATGTTTTCTAACCATGGTAATGGCCAGGTCTACAGCATCAAGGGTGGCAGGAATGGGAGCAGATGTCTTTCCTCCACGTGTTTCCCAGGGCTCACACTTCACACCCATTGTTGGCTCTGTAGCCACTGTCTAGCAGTCTTCCAGGAGTGGCCTCGTCTATATCCTTCAAGGCAGTTCCAAACCACAACTCTACAACAAAAGGGGCCCTTCCAACTACTATCTTCAGAGGTGTCTAATCGATGTGGTGACATTGTTTTCTCCTGATGTGGTCTTCTTCCATGGTGAGTGGAGGGATAGGCATTCCCTGCATGAATGGGACCACTTTTCTCACTCTACCCTCAATCTCCTCATCTATTCTTCTTACAGGTGTAGAACACAGAGGTGTTGTCAACATAGAAAGAGGTCACTCTAGGAATGCAGTTATTATGGCTTAAAGAGTTCAAGAAAAGATATGGTTTTATGTTTATGCTATAGAATTACAAATGGTTACTTTAACATGATCAGAAAACAGATTATTGTTCACATTTCTCTGCATACTATGGGTAAACTTTCATCTGTGGTCATCACCTTCAAAGCACAGGAACAACTTTGAGAGAGACATTGGAAGCCAGTGGTCACTGGTGAGAGGATGGATGATGCAGCATCATGAGTATGTAACTAACATGAAATAAATGATACTAGGACCTGCAGAGGCAAGGAGATCCATATTGTTTCAACACATATAGATTTCAAAGAGCCGTGTCATTGTGAGCAATAATATTATGTGAGAAATAATAGTACTGCCATCTTTCTTGTGATGGGAGATCTGAAATTACCCAGAAACTGTGTAGTTGACCACAAAGAAAATAGAGATGGCTCTTGGACTAGAATGGGATAAGATGGTGCTTGGACACTACAAAGATTCTTTACATATACTGACTGATAAAACAGTAAATGAATGAATACAGGTCTATTTTCTATCCATTTGCTAATTCTTCCTCACTAAATCACTGTATCTCACATGTCCCATGAATTTTATAATATATTGTTTAATAAAAGTGTCCAGGTACTCAATGGGCTCCAAAAACATTACCTGGGGCCCAGAAAACTCTAGGGGTCAACCTTTCTTGTCCCTCTTCTGTACTCCTATGCACAGAT
>NW_007738094.1:20847-21271 GCF_000696425.1 Galeopterus variegatus
AACACTTTCTCTCATTTTGTAGGATGTCTGTTCACTTTGCTGACAGTGTCCTTTGCTGTGCGTAGCTTTTTAGTTTGATGCAGTCCCATTTGTGTATTTTTGCTTTAGTTGTAAGGTAGTACTTTAGTATATTTCATACGTTATGGCTTTGTCCCTGGCTTAACTGTTGCTACTAATCTCACAAATAATGGTCAGAAACATAAGAATGTGGAGAAAAGGGAACACTGGTACATTGTTGGTGGGAATGTAAATTGTTAGAGCCACTACAGAAAACAGTGTGAAGGTTCCTCAAAGATTAAAAATGGAACTACCATATTATTCAGAAATCTCACTTTTAGGTATATATCCAAAGGGCAAAAAATCGGTATATCGAAGAGATATATGAACCCTGATGTTCATTTCAGCATTATTCATAATAGCAAAG
>NW_007738094.1:21780-34484 GCF_000696425.1 Galeopterus variegatus
GGTATATCGAAGAGATATATGAACCCTGATGTTCATTTCAGCATTATTCATAATAGCAAAGATATGGAAACAACTATATGTCAGCCAACGGATGTATGGATAAAGAAAATATGATATATGTATTTCATTATATATGAGCATACATATATATGTATATTATAATGAAATATTATTCAACCTGAAAAAGAGAGGAAATCCTGCCATTTGCAATAACATGGAGGAAACTGGAGGACATCATGGTAATCGAAATAAGCCATGCATGGGAAGACAAATTATGCATGATCTCATTTACATGTAGACTCTAAAAGAGTCAAACTCATAGAGGCAGAGAGTAGAAAGAATGGTGTTTGCCAGTGGCTGCCGGGGGCAGAGAGGTGGATGTTACACAGTTTCAGTGATGCAAAATAAGTAAATTCTGGAAATTTAATATATGACAAATTGATTATAATTGACAATATTGTATTGAATACTTGAAATTTGCTGAGAAGGTAGATCCTAAGTATTCTCATCGCAAAAAAAGAAAATGGTAATTTCACGATGTGTTAGTTCTGTTAATTAACTTGATGGTGATTATTTCACAATACATGCGTATATCAAAATACCAAGTTATACAGCTTAAATATATACAATTTTTATTTGTCAATTATATCTCAAAGCTGGAAAAAATGTCAAAAATAAATTTGGGCATAAGATTATGAAAAAAGACTTGACTGTAAAAGTAATTGAGACATCAAATAATGTAACACTGACAGAGATAAACACTGGAGACCTCTAAATACCTGATGACAGATAATTCCAAAGTGCCCTGCACACACAACAAGTAGTTTGGAGAAGTTTTAAGATTAAAGTAACTACAGTACATCATATTGTTCAAGGAGAGCCCAATCATCAAAAAGATTATATGTCCTTCAGTATTTCAGGACAACACTCAAGCTTTTTAGACATTTTTTTAAAAATAAAAATAAAAACAACAGACACACCAAAAGGGAGGGAAAATCAAGGGAAACATTCATGCTGTGTATTAACCAAATTATAAAATAAAATAATTCATCCAACATCTTACAGAAAAGTGAACTGAACAAAGACTAAATTAACATAGATATGAATCTGAAACTAAATTAAAATTTATTTTAACAACTGTGTATGTACAAGTCCTCAGTTCATTACTCTTCAGACAGTTTCATTACTCTACAGAGCTGGATGGAAATTGGTATTTCCCCAGGCTACGCTTCTCTAAGTGACTGACCAGGAGTCAGCCTGCTCTCCTGGACTCAGAACACTAATAGACCACACACCAATTAACAACAGAAGAAAGCAGTCTTTAGAATGCATGTAAATTAAGTTTACTATCAGCAAGCTGTTTGCTTCAGCTAAAGCGCTGCTCTCCTGGACTCAGAACACTAATAGACCACACACCAATTAACAACAGAAGAAAACAGTCTTTAGAATGCATGTAAATTAAGTTTACTATCAGCAAGCTGTTTGCTTCAGCTAAAGCCTTTCCATGGGAAAATGCACTCTGGAGACCTTCTCTATTCCCTTGCAACAGCAAAAATAAAATAAAATAAAATAAAGGTGATTTTCCACATCAGGGAACCACCATTATGAATTCAGAACTTTATCCTCTGGCTATATTACTCATATTCTTTTCCTGTGGGTTTAGAGAAGCAAGAATTAGAAATGAATGGCATTCCTGACTGCTCACAAGGGACTTGCCTCAAGCCCAACTCCTGCTTTCACTTGACACAGTGCCTAAGTCTCCAGATGCTGCATTTGTAACTCTTCTGTTAGAAATCTTCAAAGTTGGGGCAGACCCAGAAACAATGAAACAAAGAAGTCGTACAGTTGGGAGGAAGAAGATACCAAGATTAAATAGATACCTGAGGCCCAGGAGACAGGGTAATCCAAGAAGGGAAGCACTGGGAAAAGAAGACCTCCTATAAAGACCATTTTGCTTTCTTGGGACCACTGACAGCTCTCTGATGCAGTAAAGAGTACTCAGTTCAGAATCAGAGCCAATCAGCTACCCAAACTCTGAACAGAATATCACCACAATGAATGATATGCTCTACATTCCAAAAGTCAAAAACTCATCTGTATTTCAGTTTAGTCATATCCACAGAGCAAGTATTTTAAAGCTTTGACCTCTGTTAGCATCAAGGGACCAGACATGCAAATGAGCACCAGCCCACAGGCCCTTACTGAGTCACACTCATACCAAGTGCAATGTTAAGGTGAAATGCAAAATATCAGAAGTGACTTTAAATATACCCAGCTTTTTCTTACACCTAGATATGAAGAGATTCATGCAGAAGTCTTGCATGTAATTTCTGTACTCTGGGAAAATTTCAGATTCTAAAGGACTTCACCCAAACTCTTCATTCTCCCTGCCACTTTGTTAACAATCCCAATCATAATTAACCTATCCTCTCTTGAACACTTCCTTCTCTACTCTTTATATCATTGGACATTCTTTATTTAGCAAATCTTGGAGGAATTTTTTTTGAAGCATTTTAAATCAAAGTAGATGCTAGCACACCTTTCCAAGGTGTTTTATAACTGACTCACTTACCCTAAGCCTTCCCTATTGCCAGAACAGTAGTTCTCAATCCTGACTGCACATGGCAACCACATGGACAACAAGCAAACAAACAAACAAAAGCATGCTTTGGACATTCCCAAGTCCATTTAAATCTCTAAGGATGAGGCCTTGACATTGTAAAAATTTTGTAAGAGACATTAATATCCATCTGTGTTAAGAACCCTGTACTAAAAGTTTAATGCTCTGTCAGAGGAAAAGCAACAAAGAACAGCTGACATTTCCAAGTTCAAACTAATGGTCTCTGTTATCACTAACAAAACTTTGGGCATTTTGAACAGTTTCATATAGCAAGCTAAGCAGGATATAAGCTTGGGACTCAATGCCAGGGCTCTAATCCCTGAATCACTCTGTGAGATCACAAACCATATTTTTATCTCCTTGCAGATCCCCGCCCCCAAAAGCAATTTGGAGGATGAAGCTTCAAAATAGAAATAATCAAAATGCTGCAGCAGGAAATCTGATAGGAAACATCCAGCAGGAGAAGAAAAATATCAGGCAATATTCATTAAGCTCCCCAAAGTCCCGAGAAACACTGATTTGAGGACTAGAAAAATATCATCAATTATAATAGTAGCCTGTCTTTTAATCTGAAGGAAACGATTGTAGTCAATGTAATGCTTGCAGGCAGAGTCTCTGATGCTTGTTGTAAGGATATATATTTTGTCTTTAAAGACATCAAAGTGCTTGTGAGCAGGAATTTGCCTTATGAAACTTTTTTACTTCCAACTTTCAAGCCTCATATCCAATGACTTCTCAATGATGAATAGTATTGTAATTTGTTGAATGAAACAACTAAGATATAACACAGCTTCTTTGCTTTACAGATAAGAAACAAATGCTTGTTTGATTGTTTTTTTTTTTTTTTTAAATAAAGACTTAGACTGGTTAAATGACTTTCCCAAAGCTTCATGTTGACAGAGAAAGTTAAGAGACAAAGCACAGACTTATGATCATCAACTTCAACTACATTGGTGACATTTCTGTGCATTCTTGTTTTCTATTCTTGAAAACTTGATGGACCACTCTTCTCAATACCTACATCAAAACTATGCTCCATACTCAAATATATAATACCCAAACCTATACCTCTTGCCTCATAGCTTCTGTTTATTCATAAATGTTTCAGGTGAGAGTATAATTGAATTGAATCCTTTCTTGCATTCAGGGCTGACCTACTATTCCTTTTGGACCCAAGTGATTCTGATATTCTGCAAGAATGAGCACTAAAAGCTTAATGCTTAGGTGGCATGGTAAAGTCCCAGTTATGCTGGGTTCTTTTCCAACATTATTATCACAGGTTACATTCTGGAAATGTTGAACAGCGTCTCGTTTAACAACCTAATCAGGTTTATTCGATGAATAATAACTATTCCACGGAAATACACTTATATCAGAGAGCAATTTTACAAATGCATTTGAATTAAGCCTGTTTTCTCTTAATTGCACAGAAAAAAAAAGAATTTTCCATGCCTTAAAGACATCTTAAGCATCTGAAGACAAGTAGCTGACCTACTATTCCTTTTGGACCCAAGTGATTCTGATATTCTGCAAGGATGAGAACTAAAAGCTTAATGCTTAGGTGGCATGGTAAAGTCCCAATTATGCTGGGTTCTTTTCCAACATTATTACCACAGGTTACATTCTGGAAATGTTGAACAGCGTCTCGTTTAACAACCTAATCAGGTTTATTCGATGAATAATAACTATTCCACGGAAATACATTTATATCAGAGAGCAATTTTACAAATGCATTTGAATTAAGCCTGTTTTCTCTTAATTGCACAGAAAAAAAAAGGATTTTCCATGCCTTAAAGACATCTTAAGCATCTGAAGACAAGTAGAAATTGATGTTTGGTTTGTGTTCATTGGGTATAGAAAGTGGGGATATGGTTCTGATAATAACATTAAACTTATTCAGCAGGTGCAGAAAGTAAACTTGATTAGTTCTTTAAAAAATTTAGGTGAGCTGGTCAAAACATTTAATTTATTTATTCCTCTTGGTAGCCACCAATTTTGTTAATATTTTAAAATTTATTTTTATTTTTATTAGAGTTATACAAGTACACACATCATTTGAATCCAAATAATGTCATTAGGCTTATACCAAAAAGAAACAGTCCTCTTTCCATGATAATCCACTACCCAGGCCTACTTCTCAGAAGCAATCACTTGCATATTTCAAAATCATTTGCTTATACTGCTATTTTCATTAAGCAACTTTAGGTAATGAGCACTAAAAGCTTAATGCTTAGGTGGCATGGTAAAGTCCCAGTTATGCTGGGTTCTTTTCCAACATTATTATCACAGGTTACATTCTGGAAATGTTGAACAGCGTCTCGTTTAACAACCTAATCAGGTTTATTCGATGAATAATAACTATTCCACGGAAATACACTTATATCAGAGAGCAATTTTACAAATGCATTTGAATTAAGCCTGTTTTCTCTTAATTGCACAGAAAAAAAAAGAATTTTCCATGCCTTAAAGACATCTTAAGCATCTGAAGACAAGTAAAAATTGATGTTTGGTTTGTGTTCATTGGGTATAGAAAGTGGGGATATGGTTCTGATAATAACATTAAACTTATCCAGCAGGTGCAGAAAGTAAACTTGATTAGTTCTTTAAAAAATTTGGGTGAGCTGGTCAAAACATTTAATTTATTTATTCCTCTTGGTAGCCACCAATTTTGTTAATATTTTAAAATTTATTTTTATTTTTATTAGAGTTATACAAGTACACACATCATTTGAATCCAAATAATGTCATTAGGCTTAAACCAAAAAGAAACAGTCCTCTTTCCATGATAATCCACTACCCAGGCCTACTTCTCAGAAAAAATCACTTGCATATTTCAAAATCATTTGCTTATACTGCTATTTTCATTAAGCAACTTTAGGTTTCATTTATGGTAGACAGGTATTTAGTTCTCTGGCCCAATCCCCATCTTTATTCTTTTCATTGATCTTCCAAATCTGGCTCAATTTCATGGATTTTTTTCTTCTTTTGTAGTTGGAATATTATTCTTATTACATAAATATTGTTCGCTATTGCACCACGTGATGCATTATGATAATGTTTCTTTTCCTATACAACTTTCTACTCTTGCCTAATGTTTTATGTGCTTTTATTTTGTATTGACATTCTGGATTTCTACGGAAAAAAATAATAATTTTTTCTAAATCCTTAAACAGATCATCCAAACACATATTGGTGATATTTTCCAAATATTTAAATACAATATAAATTATTCTCCATATACTCAAATGTATATGAAAATATCACATATCTATCTTCCTATACATTTTTTTTTTATTCTCCATCCTTTTGAGTATTTCCCTAGAGGAGTGGTTTGTCCTTTTGTTCTCTAGATCATGTCTTCAGAGATGCCTGCTATGTAATAATTTTTTCTAAATCCTTAAACAGATCATCCAAACACATATTAGTGATATTTTCCAAATATTTAAATACAATATAAATTATTCTCCATATACTCAAATGTATATGAAAATATCACATATCTATCTTCCCATACATTTTTTTTTTATTCTCCATCCTTTTGAGTATCTCCCTAGAGGAGTGGTTTGTCCTTTTGTTCTCTAGATCATGTCTTCAGAGATGCCTGCTATGGATTCTTTTTATTGCCAAAGACACTTTTCTCTGGACAGCTCTTCCGTGTGAAGCACCTGTTTCTTAGACCCACATTTGCCTTTTTCTTAGTTTATTTCTTAACATTTTATATTGCATGTACTAATTAAGTGTGCATCAGAGTCAAACTTTCCAAGACCATTAATGTCTGAAAATGTCTTTGTCCCCTCCTTACACTTTATTGATACTGGATTTGGTCAAGCATTATAATTTAGAAATCACTCTCCTTCAGGATTTTGAAGCTATTGTTTCATTGTCTCCTAGCTTCCAGTGTTTCTGTTTAGAAGTATAATGCTATCCTGAACCTTTGCCTTTTTTGCCTTTTTTTCGAATCATTTAGTACCTTAGTCAGTTGTAGTGTAAATTTCACTCTGATGTACATTAAAAGGAGCCATTCATTTTTCATTTATTGTACTGTGCCCTGTATGAAACCATAAATTGAAACACTTCAATTCCAGAACACATTAATTTTTAGAGAACATCTACTTCCTATTTTCTCTAGTCCCTGTTAGTTGGATGTTAGACCTCAAAGATGTTTTCTTAATTTTCACATATTTTACCTCCTACTTTTTATCTTTGTTTTTATTTTTGTTACTCTATTTTATGGAAGATACTGTAACATTTTTATTAAAAATATTAGGACAGATATTCTAACAGTTTTACTAGAAATGTGAGCCTCATTTATGAAATTTATAATTTTAAGAGCCCATTCTTATTCTTGCTTCTTTTTTCAATAATAATGTTCTTGTTTAATGAATATTATTTATTCTCACTTCTCTGTGTGATCTTTTCTTTTAATAGTTGCATTTTATTAAATATCTAATATATGCTAAATATTCTGTTAAATGAATTGCATGCATCATTTTGTTTAATTCTTACAAGCACTTTTTATGGTAGGAAATATTATTACCATTTTATGGACAAAGGTGTCAATAATCAGTTTTTTTAAATACTCATGAATTCTGGTTATGCAAATATTGTTTACTGCTTTGCCAAATAATATATTATGATTATGTGTTTACTTTCTATTCAACTTTTTGTTGATAAATGTCTATGGCAGATCAGTTTGACTGGAAAGCCCAAACCCAAAAGACAGTTGTCTGAGAATACTGACAGTGGAGGTGCTGCTTCATTATCTGTAAGGTTTTATTACTTTTAATTCTTTTATTATTATGTTGTTGTCATTATGTTTTTCAGGTTTCTTAGAGAATAGTTTCCTTAAGTATAGAGGCATGTTTTGATTTCCTTCATAAATGAGCAGTCACCTTATTGCCTGGAAAAGTAAGTGCAAAAATGTGCCTATAATTGAACAAACCTTTACAAAGCAAATAGTTGCTGCAAATTTTACCATATATACAGATATCAGCATTCATATATTTGAAGTTTTAAATAAGACTTACCCGTAGGCAAGGTAATACTTGTTTCACTTTTCTTATCCATAAGGAAGAGATAAATGCTTCCTAGAAGTGTTGTAGAATTAGAACATATTACATGTTTAGTACTTAGCATACAGTCTGACATATATAAAACAGCAAGTATTCACTGCTATTTCTATTATCTTCCTCTCCATCACCTTCATTATGTATGATAGAGGAATAACACGTTCTTGTTAACTGGACTTGATTAAGACCACATTCAGACTACACAAAGGAACTTTAATTATATGATAAAATGCATTAAAATGTCACTGTTTTAAGTATTGTTCTGCTTCTGAACAATGTGGCATATGGCGACAGATTTAATTTAAAAATAAATCTAGATCAGTATTTGAGGCTCCTGAATAAATACTTTCAAACATTATAATATTTCAAAGTCCAGGTATAATTACCTATTAGGAAATTCATTTATTACATAAAGTGCATTATGCTTTACTTCTTGGTGTGAACCTTTAGCTATTATCTCCAATCTAAATAATTTCCTTATTCCCCTGTGAGTCTACATCATTTTATGAAGTGTTTATTAAAATACCTATCACAATTTGTTTCACATCTATTTATTCATTGGTTTTTGCACCCTTGCTAGATCCAAAGCTCCTTGTGGAAAAGGTCGATAATACATATATCTTTGCATTTCTCCCAGAAACTAGCACAACATTTTAGCTGTGGTAGCAACTCAAAAAATTGTTGAAGTGAATATATATGATAATTAAAAAATTGAGATCGAATATATGTAGCACAGTTATATGGAAACAATATAGGTAAACTGTTCACGTAAGACCATACAAGATTCCTCAGGCCAGAACTCTCTGAAAGGTGGTCTTCCTCGAACTTAACATATACAAGGGTACTTCAAACAGTCTGTGGAAAAATAGAATTAAAAGATAATATGAGTATTTCCATGAACTATTTGAAGACCCCTATATGTGACTTTTGCATGCAGGGCAGATGCTACTGCAAACACAGTGTTATATGTTTATATCTGAGCATCCAGTGCTGTTTATAGATTTGTATGTATCAGTGTGAACTCACTTTATAGTGCCCTAATGAGAACCAACAAATATTTTTTTCGCAGACTGCACTAAGGTCTTAGAACACAATAAAATTAGTTAACACATAATTGTATCAAACCCAAGATTTACTTTATTAGAAATGTGATACACTAGTGATGTACCTAGCAACAAGCTTTAAGAATTTCACAGAGAAGTATTAGGACTGCTGTCTTGTAGAATCAGTTAGTGTCTATTTTGTTGTCCTTTTAAGTCAAACTGATAAACAAGAGCAAAAAAATCAATGCTACAAAGCATGGACACGATGGTGGTGCTTAGTAAATTCAAGTGAGAAAAGATTTTCTAAAAATGTATTGATCTAATGTTCTTTAATTCAGATGTAGTTAAAAATCAGTGGTCCAAATGTGTTTATGGTGTATTCTACCAAATATGCACAAAGTAAGTTATACTTATTTTCTACAATATCTTTCAAAACAGAGATGCAGAAAGAATGTTTCCTAACCACTCTAGGAGGCCAGCATTGCCCTAATTCCAAAATCAGACAAAGACAAGAAAATATAAATATGGACCAATAAATCTAATGAATATAGATGCAAAATTCTTCAGCAAAATATTAGGAAGTCAAATCCAACAATGTAGAAAAAAATATCACACACCATGACAAAGTGTGATTTATTCCAGCTATGCAAAGTTGGTAAAACATTAGAAAGTAAATTAATGTAATCCATCACATCAACAGGCTAAGGAAGAAAAATCACATGATCATATAAATAGATGCAGAATAAGCATTTGAAAAAATCCAACGCACATTCTTGATAGAATCGCAGCAAACTGGGAATAGAGGGATATTTTCATAACTTGATGTATTAGTCTGTTTCTGTTGCTCGTAACAGAATATCTGAAACTGGGTAATTTGTAAAGAAAAGATACTTATTGTTTACAGTTTCAGAGGCTGGGAAGTCCAAAATCCAAGGAATACATGTGATGAGGGCCTTTTCTTGGTGCTGACCCTATAGAGACACAGAGTATCACATGGTGAAATGTCTGAGCAAGAGAGAGAGAGTAACTCCTCACTTGCTTCCCTTATAAAGCCATCGGAATCATGTCCATTACTCCATGAATGGATCAATCCATTCACAAGGGCATAATACTCCAAAGCTAATCACCTCTTAAAGGCTTCACCTTTCAATTACCATAATACAATTTTCCACCTCTTACCACCTTCATGGTGAGGATTAAGTTTCTAATACATGAAACTTTGGGGACACACTTAACCCATATCACTTGACAAATGATATCTATAAAAAATGTACAGTTAACATTACACTTAGTGGTGAGAAACTAGAAGCTTTCCTGCTAAGATCAAGAACAAGACAAGAATGTCCCCTCTCACCATACCTTACAATATCTTACTAGAAGTCCTAACTAGTGCGAGACAAGAGAATGAAATAAAAGATATGCAGACTGGGAGAGAAAAAACAAAGTGTCTTTCTTCAAAGGTGACCTGATGTTGATGTAGAAAATCTAAAAGAACAGACAAAAAGAAAACAAACAAAAAGCCCTTGGAATAATAAGTAATTATAGCAAGGTTGTAGGATATTAGATTAATAAAGTCGATTACTTTCATGTATACCAGCAGTGAATAAATGGAATTTGAAATTAAAAACAAAACACCATTTACATTAGTACCTAGAAAGTGAAATACTTAGGTATAATTCTAACAAAAATGTACAAGATTATATAAAGAAAACCACAAAACTCTAATAAAAAAAAAAGTTAAAGAACTAAATAAATGGAGTGATATTCCCTGTTCATGGACAGGAAGACACACATTTGTCAAGATGTCTGTTCTTCACAACTTGATCTAGATATTTAATACAACACCTATCAAAATCTCAGCAAGTTATAAGAATAGGTAAAAGACCCAGAACAACCAACACAATATTGGAGAATAAGAACAAAGCTGAAGCACTGGCACTATTTGACTTTGAGACTTAAAATAAAGATACAGTATTCAAGACAGTGTTGTATTGGTGAAAGAATAGACAAATAGGAAATGAAACAGAACAAAAATAGACCAACATAAATATAGTTAACTGATCTTTGACAAAAGTTCAGATACAATAGAAATAAGATAATCTTTTTGACAAATGGTACTGGAAAAACTGGACATCCATATGCCAAAAAATAATCATAATAATAATAATGATAATATTATAGACACATATCTTACATTCTTCAAAAACATTAACTCAAAATGGATCATTGACCTTTATGTAAAATAAAAAAAAACCTGTAAGACTCCTAGAAGATAAAATAGGGGAAAATGGGTATGATGTTGGGTATAACTATGACTTTTTAGACACAACACAAAGTGCAATACATAAATAATAATAATAATTAGTAGTAGTATTATTATTGACTGTATTGACTTCATTAAAACTAGAAACTTCCCCTCTGAGAAAAACTTTGTCAAGAAAATACAAACACAAGCCACAAACTGGAAGAAAATATTTGCAAAAGACATATCTGATAAAGGATTGACATCCACAATATAAAGAGAACTCTTAAAACTGAACAATAAGAAATTAAATGACCTGATTAAAAAATGGGCAGAAGACTTGAACAGATACTCATTAAAGAAGTTACACAAATGGCAAATAAGCATATGAAAAGATGCTCAATATCATATGTCATTGGAAAATTGAAAACTAAGACAACAAAGAGACACCACTACACACCTAATAGAAGAGACAAACTCCAAAACACTAACACCACCAAATGCCAGCAAGGATGTTGAGAAACAGGAAGTCTCATTCATTGCTGGTAGGAAGGTAAAACGGTTCAGTCACTTTTGAACACGTTTGTCAGTTTCTTACAAAATTACACATACACTTATGATCCAGCGTTCAGGCTCCTTGGTATTTATCCAAAAGGGTTGGAAATGTATGTCCACAAAACAAAACAAAACAAAACAAAACAAAAACCTGCATATGGATGTTGATAACAGCTTCATTCATAATTTTTATAACTTGGAAGCAGCCAAGATGCCCTTTAGTAGGTGAATAGGTAAACTGTGGATAAATAAATCAATAAATAAATTCAGACAAATATACTACTCAAGATAAAAGAAAATTAGCTATTCAGCTATGAAAAAAATTAGAGAGAAACCTCAAATGAATATTAGTAAGTGAAATAAATCAGTCTTAAAGAATGCATACCTTGGGCCGAGCCTGTGGCGCACTTGGGAGAGTGTGGTGCTGGGAGTGCAGCAGCGCTCCCGCCGCGGGTTCGGATCCTATATAGGGATGGCTGGTGCGCTCACAGCGCTCACTGGCTGAGAGTGGTGCGGCCGGTCTCAAAAAGGACAAAAAAAAAAAAAGAAGAAAAAAAGGGAGCTGAAAACAGAAAATTGTGTTTTTCTCCTTATCCAATATAATTCAAAGTTATTTCAATCTAAACTATTAAATATCTTTAGAAACACAGGATTTTTGGTTGGTGTGATTACCTTTACTATGTCAAGTTGAAAAAGGCAAAACGGTGAAGACAGTAAAAGTTCAATAGTTGCCAGGCATTCGTGGGGACAGAGATGGATGAACAGGCAGGGCACAGAGGGCTTCTTAGGGTAGTGCAACTATTGTGTATGATACTCCAATGGTGGATACATATCATTAAACATCCATCAAAATCCACAGAATGTACAACACCAAGAGTGAATTCTAAGGTAAACTATGGACTTTGAGTGATAATGATGTGTCAATGTCAGATCATCGATTGTAACAAATGCTCAACAGGGGTGTGGTATAGTCTGGGAGGCTATGTGTGTATTGGGGCTAAGGGAAATGGGAATACTCTGTAGTTTCTGCGCAGTTTTGCTATAAATCCAAAAGCAGTTAAAAAATAAAGCATATTAAAAAAAAAAAAAAAAGGTGAAGGCAGGATAAACACCGAAAGAAGGAAGGAAGGAAGGAAGAAAGGAAGGAAGGAAGGAAGGAAGGAAGGAAGGAAGGA
>NW_007738094.1:34908-37414 GCF_000696425.1 Galeopterus variegatus
CTATAAATCCAAAAGCAGTTAAAAAATAAAGCATATTAAAAAAAAAAAAAAAAGGGGAAGGCAGGATAAAAACCGAAAGAAGGAAGGAAGGAAGGAAGAAAGGAAGGAAGGAAGGAAGGAAGGAAGGAAGGAAGGAAGGAAGGAAGGAAGGAAGGAAGGAGGAAGGAAGGAAGGAAGGAAAGAAGGAAGGGGGGGGGAGAGAGAGAGAGAGAGAGAGAGAATAGATATCAGTTTAAAAAAAAAAGAAAAAGAAAAAAAATACTAAGGCATGAACACACAACAAACCCCTCCCCCCCCACACACACATTAAATATTGACTTTTACTTTCTCTCAGGAATAGAGCACTTTAAATAGACCAGAGGAAGCCAGCCTTTGCGGCAGCAAGAACAGTTTTATGTATCAGTTTGTTAACTTTGAAATACGCCCCAGGACACCTCAGACCAAGATATAAAATCTATAGGCTTGGGTAAGACCCTCACTTGAGATTTGTTTATAGTTTTTCTATATGAGCTTCTGTCACTCTACTAAGGTTCCATCAGCCATAAATTTTCCACTTGAAAATTCCTCTTGATTTCTGAACATGAAACCACTGCAAGCTACGGGCAGTCTGGGATTTCTTTTTCAATTTCCTCAAGACCAAGGAATATGCTGTACCACTTAGACTATAGCCATGTATTAGCAATCAACAGTTTCTGCCTCTGACAGCTGACAGCTCAGAGAGGGAAAATAGTATTTTGAAAGCTCTGGGAACTCAATCATCAACTATGCTCTCATGGGCTCTCTTCCAAGGTATCGGGTCTGATTAAAGAAATGTTACTTTTGGAAATGTGCATTGCTATTGAACAAAAACAAATTTAAATAAATAAATAAGTGGCAAACAAACAAAAAATCCCATAAAACCACCACCAACAACAAAATAGCATATAGTTGTGACCCATCTGTGTTCCATCTCAGCCATCCTACATCAGGGAAATCCGTTCAGTTTTTTTCTTTCACTGTCAGATGTGTGACTTTGTGCGCGTGTGTGTGTGTGTGTGTGTGTGTGTGTGCAGGAGCTCTTGTTTTGGAAGCTACTAGGCCAAATATAAAATTCTGATAGAATTGAATCACTCACTCCCCAGAATAAGTGAAGAGACTTTTACTTGCATAAACAGATAGGAGGCTGTACCCTGTATTTGTCCCACAATTGTATTTTAGAAGTAGAAGCAGATAACTTGTTTGATTTCACAGATGGGACTTTGGATTTTGGACTTTGGATTTTTGAGCTGAAACGAGTTAAGACTTTGGGGATGAAATGAATGCATTTGCATGTGAAAAGGACATGAGTTGGGGAGGGGCAGGTCCAGAATGTAGTAGATTGAATTGTTCCCCAAAACTCACTGCAGCTTGAATTGTGTCCCACAAGTTTCATGTATTAGAAGCTTAATCCCCATTGTAATGGTTGAGGGTGTGAAATCCTCTTACAGTAATTGAAAGGTGGAGCCTTGAAGAGGTGATTAGATTGTAAGACTAATGAGAAAGTTGTCCTCTTGCTTTGTCTCTGCTCTCTCTGCTTCCTCCATCTTGCAATGTGAGACCCCGGGGTCACTGTTGCCACCACCAGATGGACTTTGGACTTCCCAGCCTCAGAAACTGTAAGCAATAAATTTTGTTTTTCTTTCAGATACTTTGTTATATGCAACCAAAACGGACTAATACAGAGGCCAAATCTAGAAGGGTCTATAATAACTTCCTTGGAAGTAATAGAGTTATTACAGGCCTAAGAACATAAATTGTGGTTCAGTATCCACAATTTAGATGTTTGGAAGTCAAAAGATAATATCAACAATTGAAGGTTACTGACAGTTTCTCTCATACATATTTTGAGTAAATAGGGCAGAATATAAGGAAGTAAAATGTGTTAAAACTGAGAGGCTGCTCAGCCTCAACTCTGCAGGCAGATGAAGGCAGTTTATTTTTGTTTGTTTTTTAATGACATAAGAATAGTGCTCACACAGAAGATGTCAGGAGGCAAATTTGTATTTAACAATTAGGGGTATGCTAGAGCTCCTCAAAAGGTAAAAAAAAAAACCCAAAATGCAAGTGCAACTGTCTGTCACTCACTAGCTGATGTGATGGCTTATGTCAAGCTGTTTTCCATGGTGACAGCAGGAAGCAGGCATAGCCTCATAACCTAGCCAGAGTCTAGACTGAGCTACAGAATGACTCAGTGACTGAATTCACAATGTTTTCATTGTGCCCATAAGTCAGGTCTCCCAAGCTGCCCCTATGAGACAGACACTATTACAGCAACTTCCGGGGTGGTGTAAACGCTAATGCATAACCAACAGAAAGAGAAATGTAAGTGTACAGGGAGCAAGAGACGGAGAGGGAGAAAGAGGAGGAAAATCCCAATCAAAATGATCTTGCAGGGGCCGGCCCGGTGGCGCACTGCGCTAGTGCACCGCTTGGGAAGCATGGAGGCGCTCCCGCCAAGGGTTCGGATCCCACATACAGACCGGTTCCC
>NW_007738094.1:37575-40291 GCF_000696425.1 Galeopterus variegatus
AAAAACAAAAAAGAACAAAATGATCTTGCAAATCAAAGTGCAAATCAATCAATCAATAAAGAAAGAAAGTGAGAAGCAATCATGCTAAAAAGGCAGTCAGCAAAATTAATTTTCTGAAATAATGTTAAAGTAAGGAATCTTAAATTTCTTGAATACGTAAATGAAGGAATAATACTCTTAAAAAGAATAAAAAATGTTGATAAAAAAGAAAACAAAAACATAAAAGGACAGGGAAATATAAGGAGAAGCAATTAGTAGTTATCGAAATTGGAAGGTAGTACTGAGCAACTCATCCAGAATGCAAATAGAATACTTTCAAAGATGAAAAGTTGTTCAGAGCTATGGAGAATAGATTAGCAGGCTCCAATTTTTAATCACTAAGCATTCAGTAAAATGAGAATAGAGAGAATGTTGGAGAAGCAATATTGGAAGAGACAGACACTGAGAATTTTCTAGAATGTAAGAAAGACAACAAGCCACAGACTAAAACAGCTGAGTTGTGCTGAGTGCCAAGTAGGAAAAATTAAAATAAATCTATAACTATGCACAGTATAGTAAAACTATGGAACATTAAAGTTGAAGACAAAGATTTTGAAAACTATTAGATAAAAAGACAAATTACATACACATGGATGATGACAAATAGCAAACTTCTCATCAACAATATAAGCCAGAAGACAGTGGCTTATATTGGCATTATTTTCAAAATGTGGAGTGAAAACAACTGTCAGTTTAGAATTCGAGGGCAGGCCCGGTGGCGCACTGCTATAGTGCGCCGCTTGGGAGTGCGGTGGCGCTCCCACCGAGGGTCCGGATCCCACATGCAGACCGGTTCCCACTCACTGGCTGAGCGAGGCGTGGGAGCAACACCAAGGGTTGTGATCCCGTTGCCGGTCCCGGTCCGGTACGGGCGCGACACTGAGGGTTGCAATCGTTGCGGGACACGAAAAAAGACAAAAAGGAAAAAAAAAAAAAAAGAATTCTATCACCAGCTGAACTATCAGTGAAAAGTTGAATAAAGTAATAAATAAATAAATAAGAAAGAAAGTAAGTAAATAAATAAATGAATGAATGAATAAGTAAATAAATAAAAATCAGACCTGTAATAACTAATGGGAGTTTATCACCTAGAGACTTTCCTGAAATAACTACTAATGCAGGAACTTCAACATAAAGAAAAGTCAAGAGTGTAGTAGTCTGGTGCAAGAAAAATAGTACGATTAAAAAATTACTGAAATATATTTGTAAATGTAATTCCCTACATACTATAAAATAAGAAAACTTGCACTTAAAACATTTAGAAAACAATTTTAAAAGAGGGTGAAATGTTAAGAGTGTTAAAAATGAGGGTCCTTATCTACTAGGGAGAAACATAGTGGTACTAAGTAATTTTAGGCTTGTTAGAAATATGTAAAATAAGATGTGTGTTAAAATTTTAGGTTTAATAGATGAAAGTATTAAATATGCTATCTAAAATTTATAAGCTATAAAAGAAGAAAATAAACTGTAAAAAAGTAGGGGATAAAGAAAATTTTACCCAAGCAAAGCAGAAAATTAGGAGAAATAAATGTATATAGATATATTAACCACAAGAAATGCTCACAGAGTGAATTTGTTACAAGTCTGTCTCTTAGATTGAATTTTTAAATTATCAGCTATCTGCTATTTGCAAGAGTTACAAAAATTAACAAAAATTCACAGGATCCTTAATAATAAAATAGGAGGCATGAGCAAGATGGTAAATGTGAACAAAAGAAGCCTGGTATATAAATATTAATACCAGACAAAATCAAATTTTAAGGGAAAAGCGTCAGCAGTTATTGAGAACAATGTTGCAATAAAGAATAATTCGACAAATGTGAATTAAAACAGTGACCGTACTAACAGGCTAGCCTAGGTACCTGGCCACCATGGGACGGACAGACTTCAGCTATTCGCACAGCTCAACCACCTTCCAGACGTTACCATCAGGGGACCACTGCTGGTAGTCTTCTCAACCTGAACCTTCTCAAGCTACTTCATGTACCTCAAAAGCCTGTAGTCTGTAATTTTTTTCCAAAGAATACATATTCTTCCGTGTCTAACATTCCTATTATAAATACTTAAACAGCTCAGCCCAATAGGCTAACTAGACCATAGGACTAACTCATTAAATGGCTCAAATGCAATCTTCCCTTGTAAGGTTTGTCTCAGTCAAAGAAGCACCTTATGAAAGGACGGTATAAATAATTTGCTGGAACAGGAAAAGAGGAAGTGATTCTTTTGATATCTCTTTTTATGATGATAATCTTGACAGAATAGCCATTTTATCATTAAATGAATTCCTAAAGGGAAGAAGGATATTGAATCTCTCTACATCTATTTTTGTTGTTCATAGAATTCTCACACATAGAATGAAATTTGGATTAAAAAATAATAAACTGCAAGGGACATATCACACCAGAGCCATTTAATTTCTTTTTTGTTAACACACTATTTTTCTGTCAAACTCCAGAGTGAAGGCAAGATATAGCATTGTTGCAAGGAATAGTAAAAAAAAAAATTGCTCTTTATTTTGATGCACTAAAATGTGATTTAGATGTAACTTATATTTAAAATTTTTTTTTTTTCCTTTTTGTCTTTTTTTTTACTGACCGGTAACAGGATCGCAACCCCCAGTGTTGCGCCCGTACCGGGGACCGGCAACGGGATCGCAACCCTTGGTGTTGCGCCCGCA
>NW_007738094.1:41026-43134 GCF_000696425.1 Galeopterus variegatus
AATGTGATTTAGATGTAACTTATATTTAAAATTTTTTTTTTTTCCTTTTTGTCTTTTTTTTTACTGACCGGTAACAGGATCGCAACCCCCAGTGTTGCGCCCGTACCGGGGACCGGCAACGGGATCGCAACCCTTGGTGTTGCGCCCGCACCGCGCTCAGCCAGTGAGCGGGAACCGGTCTCCACATGGGATCCGAACCCTCGGCGGGAGCTCCGCCGTGCTCTCAAGCGGCGCACTCTCCAGTGTGCCCCTGGGCCGGCCCTATATTTTAAAATATTAACTTCAGGTGCACTTGCAGACCAGTTGTTCTCAGAAGGCACATACTGCAGAGATACAGTTCAAGAGCACACTAACACTTCAGCTTTGGTATCCCAGTTGCTATAAGACCTATAACTCCACATTCCACAACAGAAACTCATAAATATCATAATGTGTCCCAAGCAGATTTGCCTTTGATTATTGGCATTAAAGGGATTCCTTCAAAACACAGATGTTCCCCCAACAAATTGCTCTTGAGTTTTAGGGTGTGTTGTGCTTTTTCAATTGTAATTGATTTTACTTCCTCTGTAAATATATCCAGCTCTCGATTCCCACTGATGTTATATAGGTTTTCTTCTCTGCCTAGATTCTAATAAAAGCCTCTCACCTGGTCTTCTTTCCTCTAGTCTCTCCCTGCTCCAAAGCCTCCTTTGCATTATAGACAGAGCAGTATTTCTAACATGTAAATGTGACCATATTGCTACTTTAGAATGTAATTAGACACATAAAATAAAATGTGTAAAAACCTGAATAAAGTTGAAACTCTGGCATGCTGTGAAAATAATTCAATGACCTAAATTTTTAATGTGCCGAGTTTTTTCTCCTGCTCCTGCCTTAAATGTAGCTTATACCATTAGCCATACCAATTTGCTAACTTTTCTCTAAACACATCACTGTCTATTGCTTTTTTATGTCTTTCAGAAACCTATTCCCAAAACTGAGGATGCTATGATCATTTAAATTTATTGTAAATCCTCCAGATCACATTCTTGTGAGTGGTGTTGGCTACTCACAAAAGGAATTAATTATCCCCTACATTGTTACTCCATGGCACCATGAACATCCCTGTTTTGCAACACTTATTCCATTATTAAATAGGTCAAATGGATGGAAAATCTGGAACTAGGTGCCAGGAGGACATATGATGATCAGAGCTGGGCAATTTGATGTAGTGGAAACACAATTAAATTTAGACTTTTGAGTGAATCCCTTGTTTCATAATGTGGAGATTCAACTGCTTAAGTTTCTCCTCCTGCCTTAGGTTGGTGCTAGTCATAAAGATTTGGAAGGTGGTAGAATAAATTCGGAAATGAGAAAAAGGATTTAAAAGCTCAGAACCAAGAAGGGATCTCATTTAGATCTGCATGCCAGAGTATATACTGAATATGACGTTAGACAAATGAGCTCGGTCAGTTACAACTCTTGTGACCATGACTATTGTTCTCTCTGAGCCTCATTTTTTACAACTATAATACACAGGTAATAATAGTTCCTATCTTATAGTTCGCTGTAAATATTCAATAAATAGCTGTAATTATATATATATATATAATTATTAGAATTATTGTTATTTAATACTGTCTTGACCCAGTTTGAGGCCCTAGCTAGGGGATGGTCAGCTTCCCCTCTTGAGCAACTGATTAAATCCACACCCCAACCACTTTCTTTGTTGGGTTCTCGCATACCCAGGCCACTATGTACCCACCGTAACTACACTGGGTCAGACACTAGAGGATTAGGGACAGGCCCTATGCTCTGGAGCCTGTGAAATTATTCCAATGATGCATTCCACAGGGAACCCAGGAAGCCTACCTAACCTACATGCTATACATGAGCTGCCTCCTACAGCAGCTTGCTGTTACCCAACCGTAAGTGCCATGTTGTGTGGCCCTCAGTAGCAGTCTTTTCTTCCTTGGAGTGATAAGTAACAAAGGATTCTACCTTTCTTATACTTTAGTGCCAATGTATTGTGCCCTGCCATCAAAATAATCTTTGAATTTTGTAAAATAATAACATATATTAAGAAGCATGCACAAATTTGATCTCCCTCTTTGCAAGAGGAAGAAAAA
>NW_007738094.1:43687-47133 GCF_000696425.1 Galeopterus variegatus
AATAACATATATTAAGAAGCATGCACAAATTTGATCTCCCTCTTTGCAAGAGGAAGAAAAACACTGGCAACAAGTATACATTTTTTTTCTTTGAATTCAATAGCAAGGCTAATTGAAATGTAACCAAGACAAACCCTAGTGTTGTTTAAACTCTCTGATATACCACTGAAATCCTTGCCACCAGACCAGTAGACCATAGAAATGTTTATTCTGTCATCCAGATCTTCTCAAGGGGCACTTCTACAGTACTGCTCATGTAGTTTAAGAAATAAAAGAAATGCTAGTTGTAGAAAATGACAAGCTACATTTTATTTGTGGCAATTGAAATATTGGACAGCATTCCTATTTTCACACATATTCAAACTCACATTTTATTCTTAAATATGCATAAATTACCTTAGGAAAACATTATGAGACTAGAGCAAAACCACTCCTGTAACAGTTATTCTAAAAATAGACTATCAACCATTATTTACTTATTGGTAAAAGAGTAAATAAAATAATATTACCTTAGAAATATTTTTGGTAGAATATTTTCTGTAAAAGATCAGCTGGGCTATGTTATTAACATCACACTTGGAAATGTATCTTTATTACTATTTACTCTGTGATGTTAATTTTATCTGGATTACAAAATATAATGGCAAACCTCTAAACACATTTGTTGATATCACCAATGACTAAATTTATTTATATCTGGCTTCTTTTTCCCATAATGTGATGTTAATTTTAACAATAGATTTGAACTATTGATTTAGCATTGATAATATCAGACACTATGATAATTTAGATCTGCTGACTCCAGAACTTAGGCTCTTAATTATTACAGTATAGTCCCTCGATATGTTCTATTAAATATCTCTAAAGGCATACTTCATCCCATATCTGATGTTTATCCCTGGTCCTCATTCTCTTTGACATTAACAGCAAATATCTCTGTAGAAAGCTAACTTTTGCTGTTCTCTTTAAATTCTATCTTGCCTCTAAGCCATTACTTTTTTCTGTGTTCTATATAATATAATTACCATTTCCTTCATCTAAATAACTTACTTTCTTTTCTTCCCATTTCCCCTTCCCCTCATATGCAAGGACTTCCACCAATGCTAAATTCTTGAATTTGTAAATTTGTACGTTAATGTCTACTCTCTCTTATTTGACTGATCCTTGAGTAAGGTTTCATCTGAATTCTGATTTCTATTTTCAAAATGGATACTTTATTTTATAATCCCATCATCACCACACAACCAAAAACAATTAATTGAATGCCCTTTTTGGATCCATGCATACCATTTTTTTTAATTTTTCATATATTTCAATTTTTTGAAGTAGGATGTAAGGCAACCTCTGCCATAAAAAGAGAATGCAATACTGCCATTCACAGCACCATGGATGATCTTAGAGAAAATTATGTTAAGTGAAATAAGCCAGGCACAGAAAAAGAAATAACCCAATCTTTGCATGCCTCTGTAATATCTTCTTAAAACAAATAGGTAATTAGACAATTTCTGCAGTTCTTTCAGCTTCTGGAGTTTGGCAATTGTTTGTTGCAATCCATCAAGGGCTCACTCACCTTTAAGATTTTATTTTATTTTATTATTTTCTTAAATTTTATTTCATTTATTTTACTTCTCAAAATACATTGTACTTGATTTTCATGCGCCTTTACCTGTTGCTCTCCAACCCCACCCCCCCAACTTACCCCCCGCCCCACATCATATCTCTGCACTTGGCTTAAATAGTCCAAAGAATTTAGATAAACTTCTAGTATCAGGATTTTGTATGTGCTGTCAATGCTTAAAATAAACTTTAAAATATTCATATTTCAGTGTCCTTTGTCAGAATATTAGAAAGTTGAAAGGAATATAGGAAGTTTCTAAAAGGTAGAAAGAGAAAACAGCTCACACCATTAAAAATGGACATTAGTTTCTTTTACAATATCTTTGAGTCTTGAATACCAGTAGATATTAGGTTCCAAACTAAAAATTTTTATTATAATTTCTCAGCATCAAGTAATTTTTATATTGGACAAAGACATATCTCAGTTGCTTCTCCCCAGTATTAACATGGAGTATCCCCACTATGTTTCTCATTTGATATATATATATATTTTTAAATTTAATTTAATTTAATTTTATTTCTCAAAATACATTGTACTTGATTTTCATGCCCCTTTACTCATTCCTCTCCACCCCCTCCCTGCCCCTGCCACATTGTATCTGTGCTCTTGGCTTAAATACTTCAAGGAATTTTTGTGGTTATTCTGTTTTCTTCCCCCCACCCTTTATTTGTTTGTGTGTTTATTTATTTATTAATTTTTAGCTCCCACAAATAAGTGAGAACATGTGGTATCTCTCTTTCTGTGCCTGAATTGTTTCGCTTAATATAATTTTCTCTAAGTCCATCCATGTTGTTGCAAATGGTAGTATTTCATTCTTTTTTATAACAGAGTAGTATTCCATTGTGTAGATATACCACAGTTTCCTTATCCACTCATCAGATGATGGTCATTTCGGCTGGTTCCAGCTCTTGGCTATTGTATATAGAGCTGCAATAAACATTGGAGTACAGGTATCCCTTCAGCATGATGATTTCCATTCCTCTGGGTATATTCCCAGCAGTGAGATCACTGGGTCATATGGTAGAACTATCTGTGATTGTTTGAGGAACCTCCATACAGACACATGAAAAAGTGCTCAATATCACCCAACATCCAGGAAATGCAAATCAAAACCACACTGAGATACCATCTCACTCCAGTTAGGATGGCTAACATCCAAAAGACTGAGAACGATAATTGCTGGAGACGGTTGTGGAGAAAAAGGAACTCATCCACTGTTGGTGGAGCTGCAAAATGGTGAAGCCTTTATGGAAAATGATATGGAGGTTCCACCTTTGAGATTTTAAAGTCACAGAGTTGAAGTTAGTCACAGCTTTCCATTTAAGAGTTCAAGTTCTTAAAATTACAGGTCTTATTTTATGAAGTCTGGTATGTGCTCAGCCTTTTGTGAATTATATCCTGAACCATTCTACGATACTTCACTTACAAGGGTACTTCAAAAGTTCATGGAAAAATAGAATTAAAAGATAATGTAGTCGAAAATGGCGGCGGGTCTGGAGCACCCGTGTCGGGAAACAGCGCAATCCTGAGAGCTGTGTGCTGTGATACCAGAGAAGTGACTGCATTTCTAAGAGCAACAAAGGACGAATAAATCTTTCAACAACGATACTATATCGACAAATAAGCGGCAGAGGGTTCGAGGTTTTGGGGCCGCCGGCTGCGGGAACAATATTGGCAGCCCACACGGCAAAGGCCGGGAGAGCCAGTGGAGGAACAGCGCAGAGGCATCTGAAACACGCTGAAACACGCCAAAAGGCCCACTCGGCATCCTCCGTGAGTCACCCCCAGAAAAATTCCACTTGCGGGGCGAAGCCCGATTATTCCCCGC
>NW_007738095.1:0-2393 GCF_000696425.1 Galeopterus variegatus
AGAGATGGGCTGAGACCCTACACAGACTTACAGAATTGCAGAATTTTATTGCTGAAAGAAATTTCAGAGATTGTCTAATTTGAACCCCTTATTCATTTATAGATTACATAACTAAAAACTCATAAATAAATATGATTAACTAACTTACAGATGCTGGAGGGAGAGCAGGCCTTCAAATGAATCCTTATGTAATTCAGTCAAAAGATTTTCACTGAGAATTCTGGAAAATGAAAAAGTTATTTCTGAGTCAAAATGCAAACTAACCAGAACTATTTGCTATAGAGGACTAACTCCTGTATGTGGAGGAAACTAGGGCAATGGTTCCAACTAAATACCCCAATTCTTACTTAATTTCAAGATGTTGATGTCTGTNCAACGGGATCGCAACCCTCGGTGTTGCGTCCGCACCAGGGACCGGCAACGGGATCGCAACCCTCGGTGTTGTGCCCGCACCGCGCTCAGCCAGTGAGCGGGAACCGGTCTCCGCATGGGATCCAAACCCTCGGCAGGAGCGCCGCCGTACTCCCAAGCGGTGCACTCTCCAGTACACCACCGGGCCGGCCCCAGACTAAGTATTTCTAATGAAAATTTAGCAACCGAATTGAGATTAAAAAGAGTTAGTATGGAAAAATAGTGTAAACTCCCTAATTAATAATTTTATACTAATTACAAGTAGAAATAATAATTTGTTGTACGTTTTGAAGACAGTATAAAAATAGAATATCTCAGTAGGAGAGTAAATAGTGATTACACATTGAAATAATATTTTGATTATATGGGTTTAAAAAGTACATTAACATTTATTTCACCTGTTTCTTTTTACTTTTATTTTTTAAATGGCTACCTGAAAAGTTAAGGTTATGTATGTCTTGCATTATGTTACTAATGAATAATGCTGCTTTACAGTATTCCATTGTGTGACTATACCACAATTTATTTATTCTTTCTACTGTTGATGGATACTGAGATTTTTCTCTTTTTTAGTTATTGCAAACAACGCTGCTTTGAACATTCTCGTACACGTATCCTGCTAACACATGTACCTGAGTTTCTCTAGGCTGTAAGGGTCTCCTTATTCTCAGGAGAATCCATCTGGAACACAAGCCCCAGCATCTCATTTTGCCTCTCCCCTAGAGCTGTAAGTAGCAGAATTCCAACTACAAAGATGAGTGGTACTCAGGAATGACCAAACAATGTGAGAAAGCTAACTCCATTAAGGACAGAAAACAAACCCAAACAAACTTAAGAGTTTAAAGCCAATGAATCAGAGTTAACAGAGAAAGCACAGAGGACTTTAGGCGAGCAGAATTAATATCCTCAGACAGCTGTAAGCCGATAGTGAATCCATGAAAAAAAATCAACTAAAGATTATACAAATGAAAAAAATTCATCATTAATAAAAAACTCAGTATATGAATAGCAGAAAGAATAGTTGAGGAATAAATGAGAAAACAGAGAGATACAGCCAATGAATTCTCCAAGATGCAGAATGGAGAGGATAGGAATGATCCTCAGACGAGCCTGACACCTGGGCCTACCCAACAACTGTTCTGGCTTTTGCTTCCCTTAGTCTTGCAGTAAAGACTGGGAACGTGCTGGGGAGAGGGTGTTGCACTCTTGGGGCCCTGAGAATACATCAAAGACCCCGACCTCAATTTGAAATTCACCACTTTAGAAGGAACAGCAGTGATGGTCAGAATGTGTGAAGGGGACACCAGGTGATGTTGGGATTGATTTGTCTTCTCACCTCGGTTAGCTAATCGTTTCTTATTTTCATAGAAATGATCCAAAAAGGAAAACAAATCAACATGCCCAACAATATTTATAGTAACCCTCTTCATAAGTATAAAAAGTTGGACAAAACCCTACCTTCCTATATGACTGAACAAAAACCATATGGATATACCACGAATGGTGTACAAAAGACATAGGAAATGATGATTAATAAAAGTCAAGACAAAAATGAAGCTTCTATATACATTTTATAACTTTAAAAAATATAAAGTGACAAGAATTCAGTAAGGACAGAGAAAGATGGGGTTGACCCTCAGCTGTTTATGGTCCATGTCAGACTGTTTGGTTGAAGAGTTGAATATCGTGCTAGGACTGGGAATGACTAAAAAGTATTTTAAATTAGTGGGTTTTCATTCTGTTTGGATGAAAAGTTGTTTGGATGAAAAGTTGTTTGGATGACAGGATAGTGCAGGGGCACCTCCCACTCATCAGATTAAGTATGGTAACGAACTTCTAATGAAACACGGTGTTTGCAGGGCCTCATCGTGAAGGGATGATGGCAAGGCCTCATCGTGGGAGAAGATGCCGGCGTTCCACCTTGATTTTCTGGAGCTCTGTGTGCTTGTTATGCTTTATTACATTTTATTCTTTGCTGCCTC
>NW_007738095.1:3393-4846 GCF_000696425.1 Galeopterus variegatus
TTCCTCCCTTTTGGGGGATCCCTTACCAGTGGGGACCTTCACAATCTCTGTGCTGGGGCTGGTCCCCGGCAGGATAGTAAAAATTTTTTAAAATAATAATAATGAATTCAACTGAGAAGGAAAGTTTAGGCTGAGAAATGAGACAGTGACCAAAAAATTACTCCAAAAAGGAAGCATCCTAGAAGCAAATAGAATAAAACACATTAATTTGCTGAACTCCAAATATTCATTTTGATTGAAGCAAAAAAATTAATACTATAGGGAATCAGTTAAACCCAGATCTAAAATTTTCTCAAGCCATGTATTCGTATCTGAAGAGGATATACTCACAGTATCTCAGTCCAGCGGTATGCTTCCCATGCATTGTCATCAATGGAATAGGCAGCGTTTCCTTGGAAATTTCTGTGAAGAAACACAGTTCACATCCTTGAATTGGTAGGAAAAGAATGAACAGAAAAAGTAAAAGAGTCATGGCAACCTCATGGGGGATATTCAAATACGGAAAACACTAGCTTCTAATTTCCAGAGCTATCAGCCTCCCAGTTGGCAGAATTAATAAAGAAATAATGTGGGGTCACAGGCACAAACCATGAAGCATCTCCTCACAATCTTAAATTCCTATCTGTCCAATCTTTTGGAAAGATAAAGCCAGTTAATTACTCTGAATGTAAGTATTTTTTCTAAAACACTATGTGTCTAAACTGACTCCTTGTACAAATCAGTAAGAAAATGGTAAACAATTCAACAGAAAAATGGGTAAAAATATATTATCAGCAAAGAAGAATAAAGAATCCCCATGCCAAATAACACCAAAGCTTTGGCTAAGAGCTCTCTGTAGAAACCTTTCCAGGTACTGGAAGGGTGAGGGCAATTAGAAATTAAAGGGTCTAATGTGCTGACATGGAAAGAACTCTTAGACATACTGTACAGAGAAAAAGCACAAATCACTGAGCAATAAATAAAGCATCAACTCATTAGGGAAAAAATGTGAAGGAAAGAGATTGGAAGGAAGGACGTACACCAAAATGTCAGTGTTATCTTATGGGAGGGAGTGAGGTCAGAGGTAGGGTCTGGGGGCCCAGTAGTCAGCCTCAACCTGCTCAGTCCTCTTACCAGGTTCTTGACTCTGCCACAGGAAAGAATTCAAGGGCAGAGTCACAGACAGTGAGAACAAGTTTAATATAACATAAGAAATACAGATTCCACGAAGAGAGTGCGGCACAGCCCAGAGACTGAGCAGAGCCCACACCAAGTTTAATACAAAAGTTAAGTTCACTACAGACATCAAGTCTGACCCAAAAGCTACAAAAACATGCTTAAAGTTCAATACAAAGTGCAGGATGGCTCCAGAGGATGAGCAGCGCTTGCTGAAAGCAAGACAGATACAAAATAAAACATACACACCTCAGCCAAGTGCAGCCACCTCCAGAGGATGAGCAGCGCTTGCTGAAAG
>NW_007738095.1:5800-6714 GCF_000696425.1 Galeopterus variegatus
AACTCTGTGGATGACTGAATCCTCACCCTTAACTCTGTCCCCGTCCCTCAGCAACAACTTAATTTATATACACAACTTCCCCTGGGGAGGGGCAGAAACAACTCAAAAGAAATACCCATCTGCTCATCTGCCTAGTGGACACTTCCACTCAACCAGAAGCCTTCTGGTTGCTTTATGCTCACGGACAAAAGATGCCTAAAGCTGAACTCATCTCCCTCAAACTGGCTCTCCTTCCCACCTGTTACGTTTCCACCTGTTATACCACCATCCTTCTCCTCATTTTCCAGGACAGAAACTTTGAAGTTGTATTTGATTCTTCTCTTTCCTGTACACCCCATCCCCCAACTCTTTAGTCAGTTACTAAGTCACATCTGTTCTTTTATGAGGTGCTCCCAGGATTTTCTTTGCACTCTTACCACAACCACTCTGATTCAGACCCTTTCCACACTACTCCTAGATTTTGCTACAGCTTTCTATTTAGTCTCCCTCTATTAAGCTTCCCCCCTCTAGATCACTCTAAATATGTATTCAAAGTTAATGCTCCTGTTTTAATCATTTATCTGTTTTGCTTAAAAATTTCAATGGCTCTCCATCTCTCTTTGTGTAACTTTCAAAGCCTATAGCTGATATTCAAGCTTTTTCATAATCATTGCTTCCTAACCCAATTCTTTGCAGCCAATTGATCTACTAAATTTTCATCATTCCTGCAGCCACGGCTTTACCTAGGCTGTACTCCCTATTTTTCTTTTTAACAAATTATAGCCACTCTTTAGACCCCAGGTAAAGTTTTAGCTTACCCATGCAACTTTCCCTGATCTCTACACATCAGTGATTACAAATTCTGGTGAATTATAGCTACTGTCTGCATCTAATTTAGCATTTAATTATATGTCACCTCCCTTTTTATGCCTAGT
>NW_007738095.1:7674-12239 GCF_000696425.1 Galeopterus variegatus
TATTATATATTGACTCATGTAAATCTCACAACAATTCTATGAAATGGTAACTATCATAATCGCCATTTTATAGATGAGGAAACTGAGTCACAGAACTAACTATCTCTCCCAAGTTCACAAAGCTAAAAAGGACAGATCTTGGTTCAAACCCAGGTAGTCTGGCTCCAGAATCTACTCTTAACCACTTTGTTGTCTCATCACTAATGAGATGGGAAGAGACACACTGCTGTAAAGAGGGTGGCTCAAAAGTGGGAGGAGAGCAGAGGTTAAGAAATGTTATTGTGGAGATAAAGAAAAATAGAATTAAAAAAAGAGGGCAATCACAAGTGAAAGCCTGGAAAGGGGACACAACGGTAAAGAGAGTGAGGATAAGGGGAAGTTGACAAGCAAAAGGTAAAATCAGAAAGTCGATCAAAATGGATTGGGAAGATGAGAAAGGCCTGGAAGACCTCAAGGAAAAGGCTGCCGTGCCAAGCAAGAGGGAGGGAACAAATGAGGAAAGGTGATTCTCACATGACGGTGAAGGTACCGTTGTAGGTCTTGGGCTCTAGCACAGGCACTCAGCGGAGCCTCTGCTCTGGGCTGAGACCAGTACAGGACAGTGTCTCGTCTCTGCAGATACAGAGCTCACATAGGTTGATGCTCTTGGTGGCATTCTTTTCTGGGGTGTAATTTTCAGAAGAGTCCAATGGATGCTGAGTTGTAGTAAGTTCCACATCAAAAGGGGGAACTGCGACTGGAGTCAGGTTCGGATGCTGAGTCTGCACCTGCTGTGGATGTGGAGCTGTAGTCTTCTTCAGGACTGTAGAATGTTCGGTCTCTGTAGTAGATACTGAAGTTACAGTAAGCTCCAGGTCTAAAGGCCAAACTGCAACACTGGGTGACGTTCGTGGCTGAGCTTGATACTGACCTGGTTTTGAAACTGTCACCTCTTGATACACTGGAGATTGAGCTGCAACCTCCTTAGGTGGTTCTGGAGGCTGAGTTGGGGTCCTCTGCCTGGTGTGAGAAGATTTCAGCTCTGTAGTAGGTTCTGTAATTATGGTAAGTTCCAGGTCCAAAGGCTGAACTGTGACTTGTGTCAACTTTGGATGCTGAGTCTGGGCCTGGTGTGGATGTGGAGCTGTAGCCTTCTTCAGTGCTGTAGAATGTTCAGCCTCCACAGGGGGTTCTGGAGTTATGGTAAGTGCCAGATTGAAAGGTTCTATGTCCTCAGGGTAGCGTGGAGGCTGAGCTAGGGCCTCCTGCTGGGTTAAAGAAGTTTCAACCTCCTCAAGGGCCTCCTGTTGAGTTGAAGAAAGTTCTTCCTCCTCAGGGGGCTGTGGAGGCTGAGCTGGGTCTTGCTGGGGTGGAGAGAATTGGATCTCTTCAGGGGGCTCTAGGTTTTGAGATAGGGTCTCTTTCAGTAATTGATTAGTTTCAGCTGGCTCAGGGGCCTCTAGACGCTCATCTGGGTCCTTCTGGGATTCCAGAGGAAATTCAGGATGAACCATATCCATACTTGAAAATCCATTATCACTGTGCAAGATTTGTTTCTGATGCTCAGGTTTGGGTGCAAATGGGTGTGGAATTCCAAGAATCTTGGCAAGCTGCGGATGCTGAGTTTGATCTCTCTTTAGGGGTGAAACAACAAACTTTGTTGCTTTTGAACTCTCACTATCTACGGTTCGAATCTTACTTTTCAGTCCAAGAGGCAGAACCAGGGCCTGATTCTGTTGCAAATCTTGCACTGGAACCACGTCTGGGAGCCTTTGTGGCCAGGCTAGCTTGTCACGCAGATCCTGATGCAGAACAGCAAACTGATCTGGCTCTGGGGGCAGCTCTTGAGCTGAATCTGTGCCCAGCGATGGAATCAGCTTCTTGGCCACTTCCTGAGACCGGACCAACATCTGGAAGGCAGAAGAGGATCCCAGGTAATCAAAGCTCCCTGGGGCTGCTGGGCGTTTAAACGCATGGGGCGATCCAGGTGGCATGCCGTTCATAGGAGCACAAAGACCAAGGCTCAGTCAGCTCTGGGGGGATGGAGGTCAGTGGGACAGGGCGCCAGGCCCACTCCAGAAGGGGAGCCACCTGAACGAGCATCCATAAGGGTGCAAACGTCAGAAGCCAGAGCGCCCAAAAGCGCAACTGGGACATCATAGAATTAAATAGAAGCTCTGGGGCACAGTGACCCAGACCAATCGGGTAACTGTTGCTCGCTGAGCGGCAACAGAACCCTTATGGCAACCCCTGCCATGAGCACGCCCTGAGCAGCCGTGGCCCCACCCCTGGACCACCCTTCATTTATGACATCACTATCACTGACAAACTTTACTAGGCTCCGGCCCACAAGGGTGAGCCTTGTCCCATAACCAAGGGGCTCAAGCCTCCCTGCCCCCTGCAGAGGTGATAGTCACCTCCCGGTGGAACAGCCCCTCACTTCCTTAGCAAGGCAGGATTTCAGTCACAGACCCAGATAGCCCTGGGCCTCCAGCAGCCCACTGGGGGTGGGGGGTTGCAGGGCATCCAAGGGAGTCACAGGGCCTCTCCTCTCGGGATATTCAGAAGTGCTGCAGTGCTTCTGACAGCCTGGACTCCTCCTCTTCCAAGCTGGAACCTGAGAGACCTTCTTCCCCTTGGCTGTACTGCTTCCAAGAAAATGTCAATGTGAATGCCAAGATTAAGCATTAACCCTGGTCTACATTAGCAGGTAGCTGGATCATCCTACCAGTTTGTATGTCCCTCTAACTCGTGTCCCTTCCCTCTTTCCCAATAACACCAGATTAATATTCCCAAAGTGGTGCTTTCATTACTTTGTTCTGCTCAAAAACTCTTCTGCTCATATAATGTCTATTCATTACCAATACATTAAATTTAAACTTCTCAGCCTGGATGTTAATTTCCCTACAACCTGCTTCTACCTGGCTAGTAAACCTTCTCTCTTCTTCCTGTCAATCCCATTCTGGCCAATGCTGTAATATTCTACTGTCCTCTTTGTTCTCTTCTCCCTAAACCCCATTCTCAACTCTGGTCTTTGGCTCCTGCCATTCCATGCCAAGAATATTCTTTCTCTTCTCTGTCAATTCAAACTCTTCCCATCTTCTACGGCTTCAAATTGTACTTCTTCAACAAGCCTTTCCCATTTTTCTAGCCTGCAAGGATCTCTCTCTTCTGAATTCCTTTATTATTACAAGGGTACTTTGAAAACTTCATGGAAAAATATAATTAAAAGACAATATGAACCTTTCCACAAACTTTTTAAAGTACCTTCATATCGGGCCGGCCCGTGGCTCACCCAGGAGAGTGTGGTGCTGAGAACACCAAGGCCATGGGTTCGGATCCCATATAGGGATGGCCGGTTCGCTCACTGGTTGAGCGTGGTGCTGACAACACCAAGTCAAGGGTTATGATGCCCTCACTGGTCATCTTTTGGGGAAAAAAAAAAAAAAGTACCCTCACATCTGTACAATCACATACATATTGACTTGTCACATTATCCAATTTTTCCTGTTAAGCATTATTTTCTCAATGAGATTAGACTCCTCCAAAGATTAAGGGTTATGTCTTTGTTCCTCAGTTATGCCATTTGAAAATGCCGTCTCTTACCTGCCAGGACCCTGAACGATACAGTCTCCTTTCTTTTCTTACTCTTAAATGTCTTGTTCTCTTTTCTTCTTAATCAGGCACATGAGAGCAAAATATATCTTAGTGGTCTTTCAGAGAACTGGCTTTTGGATTCATTGATCACTGTCTTGCACTATGTTTTCTATTTTGTTAATTTTTATTTTTACCTATATTAATTTCCACCTCATAGATTTTTTATTCCTTTGTGGTTGCTCCTCCCCCAACCCCACCTAGGGAGGGGTGCTTAGTGTCTTTCTGACTTTCTGCTTTAATAATGAAGAAGTTTAATGCATCCTTTTAGTTTCGTTATGAGGAGTTCTCTATTACTTACTACTAGATAGCTTGTAATTGATGCAAGGATTATCTACGAGTATATTTCTTAATTTTCTTTTCTTTTTTATTACATATAAATTTTAGAGTTATGATCACATAATGTGTCCTCTAATATGTTAAAGAGAATCTTTATCTTTTTAAAGTTTTTATTATGATCTTATCATATTTTTGTAAATCTGTAGTTATATGAAAAATAATGTCTATAGATAATGCAGAGTTCTATATATATTAGGAAACCAAGTTTATTATTTGTATTTAATTCCTTTATGTCTTTAATCGTACTTTGTCTACTAGATCTTCCCATTTTTAAAAGATCTGAAGTCTGAGGTTTATAAAATTGCATTTTTATAAAATTCTTCTCGCATGACTAATATTCTTTGCTTTAACTGTGTGGTATTTACAGGTTTATGACTGTTATAACATTCTTCATAAATTTTGCCTTTTGTTTAACTGTGTGGTATTTACAGGTTTGTGACTGTCATAACATTCTTCATAAATTTTGCCTTTTGATATCCCTCTTATTTACATCCTTTTGATGCTTTAAATCTTACTTTGTTCAATATTACCATTGTCAGTATTGATTTCGTGTTGTTTGCATTTGCCTTGTATATCATTGCCCATTCCTTATT
>NW_007738095.1:12883-18679 GCF_000696425.1 Galeopterus variegatus
AACCCTCGGTGGGAGCGCCGCCGCGCTCTCAAGCGGGGCACTCTCCAGTGCGCCACCGGGCCGGCCCCCTTGTGATGCTTTAAATCTTACTTTGTTCAATATTACCGTTTTCAGTATTGATTTCGTGTTCTTTGCATTTGCCTTGTATATCATTGCCCCTTCCTTATTTTCAGTCTTCTTTATTATTTGATTGAAGTATATTTTCTGAAAACATCATATAGCTGGATGTTTGAAAACCCATCTGACAATTTTTCCCTTTAATTGGGAAATCTCAGTTTGTTCAGACTTGGTATAATACTGTATATACTTAATTATATATGTCCCAATTTATTTTATGTTTATTATTTGTTTTCCACTATTGTTTTCTCTTTTTTTCCTTATGCTTAGTATTACTGGTTTGTTCAATTGTCACTCATTATATTTGGTTTCTTCCTAATTCACTTTGAAGTTCCAGAGGAGGTTCCCATTCCCGCAATTCTTCCATTCCCTTTCCTGTCATTCACTATCATACTTACATATGACAACTACGACTGGCAACAAGAAACTGCTTTATTCCCCCTCAAGATATCCTTTCTCATCAGATACTCTATTTCACCTCATCTCTTCCCACCACACACACACAATCCTGGTAGGCCAAAACTTTGGGAATACTCTTACTCCTTTCACCACTTCCCCCGATCTCCAGCATGAGATTTTTGGAATATCTTTACTTCCCCAACAATATGTTCCCAAGTTTCACAAACAATCAGCTCCCAGGTTTTCCTGAAGTAATTTAAAACATACTAGAATTTCTCTTATATCATCTCTCTTCTATTTCAAGAGTTGTTATTTACCACTTAATATTACATATTCTACAGCAGATTATTTTTGAACATATAGAGAGGAAGGAAGCTTCTGTTCTGGCGTCCCTGTATTTTCACCACCTCAGGAGCATGGACATTTCTGTTTTACTCCTTCTTGGCCTTTTAAGAGTCATAGAAACTGGGAACACCCTCATGCTGGCCTTTACTGACCTTCATCAAAGTCTTCAGGATTTCAAGTACCAAGCTCTTTCCAAATGCTTTCCAGCTCTGTTCCCATGCTCTGACACTTCTCTGGTGTTTCCTAGTCCATGTGGGAAAGAGTCCCATGACCATTTTTCCTCTAGGGCAAAATCAGAGCCCAAGGCTTGACATATCCCTAGCAGCCTGTAGAAAACAGTATGTTCAACTATCAAAATGCAAACAGCCTGGAGATGGTAGGAAAAGGGACATGAGCCATATTCAAGTCTTCCTATTTGCAGAAGCTCTTCCAAAATTTTGATTAAAGTAAACATAAAAGAACAAGAATAACATTATAGGTAAAGGAAATTTTCTCTTGTCACACAGAATGTTTTAATTCCTGCTAATAGATTCCTCCTCTGTTGAGGTGAATTTGGGATGATTTAATGGAAGAGAACTCCCTGAGGGCCTAGTTCTCAGTGGAAATCCCCAATTAAATGCCCTATGGTAGCGAGCCCTTTCATCTTGAGTCAGAATTTTCCAAGTTATAAACCAGTTGGACAAACAAAACAACAGAAGGATAAAGTTGAATCCTCACCATATCAACCCATATACAAAGCCAGACTAAAAAACAGTAATCCCCTTCAAAGATCCTATCTTTTTTTCCCACAAGGAGCTTGGTTACTAATAGTCCAGTTGAATCAACACACATTTTCCATACTGTCCTGTCCTATAGCTGGTGTTGACACAGAAATTATTAGATGCCAGGAATACTTTAAGTGATACAGATTAAAAGTCTAAAAATTCTTCTCACCACAGAGTTAGCAACATTACTGACAATTCATATACTTTTCTGGCCATTCTACTGGTACTTTGTAGGTACTCAAAAAGAAGTTTCTTGATTTGCAGCAAAAAAAACAAGTGACAATTTAAAAATGGGCAAAGGAGCTAAATAGGCATTTCTCTTTAAAAAAAATTTTTTTAATAAATAGAAACCACTTTTGTTACAGCGAATAATAAATGAGAGGCAATAATTCAAGAGGGCCACAGAAAGCTTTTTCACCCACAAAATAACAAAGGATAAACACCTTCACCACCAAGCCTTTGGGTAATTTTCTCTTTTGATCTCTGCCCTCTCACCCACATCAGCATGCTGCTTCCAGAATGGAACTCTGCTTTCAAATTTTATACTAGTTAGAAGAGTAGTCTATGAGCTTTCCTTAATAATAAAATGGAGATCCCTAACTTAGCTAAGGAACCTGAACAAGTCTTGCTTGATTTCAGCTTCATACCAAGGTCCATGAATGTTTTCTTTAAGAAGCTGCAGGCAAATGAGGTAGAAAGACACAAAATGGAAACCAGCAGAAGGGCAAAGAGTACATAGCTCCCACATCACTAATGGACAGCAGGCTTCCCAGGGCTGAGAATGCAAAAAGCAGTGTGACGCCCACACAGCTGCAGGCAGTACATGCCTTCAGTTTCTTCTGCAACACGGGCCACAGGGCAAAAATCTGTATGGCAAATATCACCATGATGAAGGTGTGCAGGGACAGGGGAAGCCGTGAAGCCAGGCAGACAGAAGCAAAGATAGCCACATTCAAGGACAGTGTGCTGGATATAATGGCAGCATTGGCACTATAGTCGAAGAAGATGAGGTGGCCTAACAGCATGAAGACTGACACAGCATAGATGGGGTCAGTGCTAACAGACTCTGTCAGGGTCTTCAGCACCGGTGAAAAACCATAAGTGAAAGTAATGAAGACTAGGGCACTCTTCTAGTCAGCCCACCGCGTCTGCCCACTCTTCTTCCACCCTTCACCTCCATCAATGAGATCAAACAAAACATACCCAATCAGTGAAGAAGCCAGGCCAGTCCCAAAAACCCAGCGGGGGGCCAGAAGACCCTCATCCATATACCATCATATAACCACAAAAACACAGATGCTGCACAGCTGCTGTATCACCACACTGGATTCAAATACCACAGCCCGATATTGGTATTTCTGGGCACAGATGGTTGTCTGGAGCTCCTCCGGGAACCTCCGGTCCACGTAGTTACCAGGGAAGGGCTGTCACTCATACAAGACCTTCTGCCACTTGGCCTCCTTGGTGTTAGTTACAGGTTTGGCACACATTATCCTTGCCCTCAAACTCAGGCCAGTTCAACCTCCCTTGAAGAAGTCCATGTGGCGCTCATTCCTCATGACGTTTTGAAATAAGACCTCTCTGGAAATTCCATGCTGTGCTGCATTGATATTCTACCAGCCTGTCCTTGTTTTCAAAGGCAGCAGTCCAGGCTAGGCCTGCAATAGATGAGTTTGTTCTTTGAGGCAGGACAACACAGCCAAGTTCCTCATTTCTTCCACAGAGACCACGATGGGTTTTGCTTCACCAGCCAGCCACCCTGAGAACCCCTCTCATTGCAGCAGGGACCCCAGCTCACCATCTCATGGCCACAGCCGGCGCTGGAGGACTCGTGGCGCCGAAAAAGGCAACACTCGCCTGCAGGGTCAGGAACAAGGGACGGGGCTGGACTGGGGTAAGTCAGGGTGTCCCCAGCACGCCCTACTCAACCTCCCGGCCTCCCCTGCCTGCCACTGCCCCTCACCCAGCCTTTGGCCTGCCGGGGACAGCTGAGGAAAAGGCCAGGAAACACTGACTCTCACATGGAACCCACCAGCCAGCGAGCTCCCAGGGGTGCACAGCTGGGGGAGGGTGGCTGCCCGCCTCCTAAATAGGCATTTCTCAAACGAAGATGTACGAATGGCCAACAGACACATGAAAAAATGCTCAACCTCACTCAGCATCCAGGAAATGCAAGTCAAGACCACTTTGAGATACCATCTCATTCCAGTTAGGATGGCTAACACCCAAAAACTGATGGGGCACCAGGTTCTTCCAATTCCTGAGCTTTCTCATGCCCTTCAGCATTAATTAACATCCTTTCTGTCTTCCCTTACTCCATGACTTAGTTTTCTCCACTGTACTAAAGCTATTTCCGTTTATCTATAACCTGTAGCTTCCAAAATGTTGTTGACATCTAGGACCCCAGCTCACCATCTCATTGTGCCTTTGGCTCTGGAGGACTCGTGGCACAGAAAAAGGCAACACTCGCCTCCAGGGTCAGGAATAGGGCTGGGCGGCGGTAAGTCAGGGTGTCCCCAGTGCGCCCTACTCACCCTCCGGGCCTCCCCCGGCCACCACCGCCCCTCACCCAGCCTTTGGCCTGTGGGGGACAGCAGAGGAGAAGGCCCGGAAACACGGACTCTCACACGAAACCCACCTGCCAGTGAGCTCCCAGGGATGCACAGCCGGGTGAGGGTGGCCGCCCGCCTCCTAAATAGGCATTTCTCAAAGGAAGATGTACAAATGGCCAAGAGACACATGAAAAAATGCTCAACGTCACTCAGCATTTGGGAAATGCAAGTCAAAACCACACTGAGGTACCATCTCACTCCAGTTAGGATGGCTAATGTCCAAAAGACTGAATGATAAATGCTGGCGAGGTTGCATGAAAAAGGAACTCTCGTACACTGTTGGTAGGACTGCAAAATGTTGCAACCTTTACGGAAAATGGTATGGAGGTTCCTGAAACAATTGCAGATAGATCTACCATGTGACCTACCTATTCCACTGCTGGGTATATACCCAGAGGAATGGAAATCATCAAGTTGAAGGGATACCTGTACTCCAGTGTTCACACAGCACTATTTACAATAGCCAAGAGTTGGAACCAGCCCAAATATCCGTCATCAGATGAGTGGATAAGGAAACTGTGGTATATCTACACAATGGAATACTACTCTGCTATAAAAAAGAATGAAATACTGCTATTTGCAACAACATGGATGGACTTGTAGAAAATTATATTAAGTGAAACAAGTCAGGCACAGAAAGAGAAATACCATATGTTTCCCTTTTTGTGGGAGCTAAAAATAAATAAATACACAAACAAACCGCGGGGTGCGGGAAGAAGATACAACAATCACAATTCCTTGAAGTTGTTAAGACAAGCAAACATATGAGGTTGATAGGAGGGACGGTGGGGGGGAGGGAGGACTCAGTAAAGGGACACAAAAATCAACCACATTGTATCTTGATAAAATAAAATAAAATTTAAATAAATAAATAAATAAATAAGAAGTTTGTTGAATTAATGAAATAACTACATTTGTATTCTTCTATGATTCCTTGGTTATTGCTAGATTTTCTCATCAACATGGAGTATTATTTTGCTGCTAAGGAAAAAAGTACTTTTCAGAACCTAAATGACAAGAATTAGCTCTTTTTCTTCTGTAAAGCATAATACATCATTGCTGCTAGGATATTAATTTTGTTCAGGAAATAATTGTTTTTATTATCATTTGAGCTTTCATCTTTCCTCTTCTACCTTCTTATGAAGGGTGTAGCAAAAGAGTAACTTGTCTAGAGCAAATAAATACTGCTAAATTCTTCTGCTCTGTGCAATATCACTTTCATAGTCTCATTGTAATGTTTCTGTCCATTTATTCTTTGTCTTACAGTTAACAGTAAGGTTGATCTGAAAAAGGAGATGAATCTTTTACAGGTGAGTAAGATATTACTAAAACATTTTTACTTGAATCCTAACTCTCTTACATTTTGCATGGTGTTTTCCCAATATTATATCATAAATTTATTAATGCTGACATTTCACATATTTATAATGAAATACTTGCATCCAACTTTTCTTCTGCCTTCAACTTTAAATTATTTAGGATTCAGCCATAAAAATAAATAGTGATGTTTGGGTAACAAACTATATTTTCTGTGGTTTCAGACACGAATATGCTGATCT
>NW_007738095.1:19871-21582 GCF_000696425.1 Galeopterus variegatus
AGCGGGCGCGCCCCGCCCTCGCTCCTCGCGCGCGGGAGCGAGTTGGTGGAGGCGAGGAGTCGGGGAGTCGGGCGAGGGGGTGCCCCGCGGGCTGAGGGAGGGGATCTCGGGGAGGGAAGAAGGGACACCGCAGGCCGAGAGAAGAGGCCCCGCACCCCGAGGGAGGGGAACCTACGGGAGGGAAGGGAACCTGCAGACCGAGGGAGGGGACTTCTTAGAGGGGTAGAAGGGGCTCTACAAACCGAGACGGGGACCCTTCAAACCGAGGGAGGGGCTGAGGGGGAGCCCCACAGCTGAAGGCAAGTCGACTTGCCTTCTTTCTTGTTTTTCAAGCAATTTTAAACATTTACCCTAAGGGATGTGGTGTTTTATGGTAATGGGATTAGTGACAGTTTTAGTGGCATCTGTGACAACAACCAAAAAAAACAGTGTTGTCGTCCATCTGTATGCAGTCCCCTTTTGGTACACAGAGGAAGGATAGGAAATTGTCAGCAGCCTATATCTCCACGGGAGCAATATCGTTAGATAGCTTTTGGACTGCTGTCTTCTGTCTCTTAGCTAATATGGTTAAGCATTAAGTCCTTTTAATGGCCCTTCTGCTTGATACAGGTGTCCTCATCTACAGATTCCCAGTTGTTTGTGAACAGAGGACTTTTTGGTGTTATTTCTGTTTGGAAGACTAGTTATTTTATCTGAGTAGTCATGTTTGTTTTTAATTTCTAGCTTGTTTTGTTTATAAGCTCTCAGTAGATGTTTGGCCTCATACTAGATATTTTCTAAATCAGCAATTTTCCGTTTCAATTGTTTTATTTCATCTGATTCAGGTCTAAGTCCTTTTGTACACAGAAAGGACAAGTCTCCCTTTACTTTAGCTATCAGATCTATCCCAGAATATTGTTTGAAAGTTTCTAGAAATCTATTTTTCATCTTTATTTTGTTTATAATTTTGAATCTTTATTCAATCTATACTTTTTGGAAGGGCTTCTGAAATGGCCCTATGTAATATACTCTGAACTTTAATTTTTGTATTAGGCACTGCTGGATTATTTAAATCTTTTCCTTGTCTTTCTTGCCCTGCTGCTTTTAATTGTTTTCTCCATCCTAGTAGCTATTAAGAAAACTAGTTGGTACATAAATCTGGTTGTCCAGGACAGTATCTAACAAAAACCTAAATTCTACAATAAACTGTCTAACATCCTGAACTTTAAGAAAATCTTTAGTTATAATTCTCAGCTCTAGACCAGGGTTTAAATTCGACTTTTGTAGAACTGATTTCTAGTCTAACCATTTTAAGGAGATATTGTACAATTCTTTGATCCTTTTTCTGAGAAAACCCATGAGGAAGGTTCCATGTTTAGGAGATCAGGGAAGATACAGAAATAGTAGGAGTACTAGTGAGTAGTGTGGAAAAAGCTAAAACAGCAATGGAAGGAGGGTGGGTTTTCAGAGTCTTAGGGAGACTGTTTTGGAGACAGCATTTTGTTCTGAGGATGGCATCTGTACCAATTAAGGAGTCTGAATTTTTTGGGAGGGTGGGGATTCTTAATTTTTTTTTTTTCCTTTTTGTCTTTTTTACTGACCGGCAACAGGATCGCAACCCTCAGTGTAGCGCCCGTACCGGGGACCGGCAACAGGATCGCAAACCTCGGTTGTTGCGCCCGCACCGCGCTCAGCCAGTGAGCGGGCACCGGTCTCCACATGGGATCCGAAC
>NW_007738095.1:21815-31311 GCF_000696425.1 Galeopterus variegatus
CAGTGAGCAGGAACCGGTCTGTATGTGGGATCCGAACCCTCGGCGGGAGCGCCGCCGCACTTCCCAAGCGGCGCACTGTAGCAGTGCGCCACCGGGCCGGCCCCCAACCATTAGTTCTTAAGACTGGTTGGAATAGGGCCTGTGGTTTCATCCATCTCCTGTGATATCTCCACTTATACATTCAACAGAAATAAGACAATCCAGAACAAAATAAAAATAGTGAGATAAGACTTTATTCAAATAGACAAGCAAAAGTAAAAGTAAAGCAAGTAGTGGAAGAATAAGCTGTTAACAGCAAGATTATTTACCAAATAGTATGTTACAAGTCAAAAAGTCTAATTAAATTATATAAGAGATGTAACACAGAAAGACAAAAATAGTAGAAAATATGAAAGAGAGATTAAGAGACAGAAAGAATAGATGTAAGAATTTGACTACTTGGGATGCCAGGAGAAGGAAAAAGAATGAGGCAGAGGCAATATTTGAGGAGAACTTCACAGAATACATAAATGGTGCCAACTTAAATAAGCCAAGTTAATCCCTTGCTAACTACCTTGATTTGATCACTACACATCATATGTATGTATTGAAATGTAACTCTGTACCCCATAAATATGTACGATCAATATATTTCAATTAAATTTCTAAAATAAGTAAATATAAAGAAATCTATACCAGATATACGAGAGTACTTCAAAATGTTGTGGAAAAAAGAATTAAAAGATAATACTAATATTTCCATGAACTTTTAAAAGTATCCTTGTATACATTATAAAATATATAAAAATATCTAATTTATTGACTAAACTTTAGGATCCTAGACTTTGCAGACAGAAAGCTTCCAGAGGTTTATTTTCTGCTGATTTAAACCAAAAGGCTTAATTAAACCAAAATTATTTTTCCTTCCAAGACTGCAAACTATTTTTAAAGTTTTAAATCTTTAAGTCAAAAGATGGCTTATCATAAAAAATAATGCAAGATAAAAATTGTTATGGAAGCTTGAGGCCCCATTTTTTCTTTTTTAATTGACAAATCAAATCATATATATTTATGGTATTCATGATGTTTTAATATATGTATACATTGTGGAGTGGCTAAATCAAGCTATTTAACATATGCATTGCCTCACATATTTACCCTTTTTATGTGGTTAGAAAACTTAAAACCTACCTTCTTAGCAATTTTCAAATATATAAGACTGCTTTTAACTACACTCACCATGCTGTACAATAAATCCTTGAAATTTATCCTCCGAACTGAAATTTTGTGTCTTTTGACCAACGTCTCCCCAATATTCCCACCCCCAGCCTCTGGTAACCACCATTTTACTCTCTGTTTCTATGAGTTCAACTTTTTACACTCCACATCTAAGTGAGGTCATGTGAAATTTGTCTGTCTGTGCATAGTTTGTCACTTAACATAATGTCCTCTAAGTTCATTCGTGTTGTCTCAAATGACAGGATTTCCTTCTCTTTTAAGGCTGCATAGTATCTCATTTTGTATATATACCACATTTTCTTTATCCATTCATCCATTGATGGACACTGAGGTTTACTCTATATCTTGACTATTGTGAATAAAGCTGCAATGAATCATGGGAGTAGAGATACCTTTTTCCCATATTGATTATATTTTCCTTTGGATATATAGTGACTAATGTGATTGCTGGATCACATGGCAGTTCTATTTCTGATTTTTAGATGAACTTCCATACTGTTTTTCATAATAGCTGTACTAACTTACACTCACACCAACAGTGTGCAAGGGTTTCCTTTTCTCCACATCTTCACCAACACTTATCTTTCCTCTTTTTGATAATAGCCATTTTGACAGGTATAAGGTGATATCTCACTGTGGTTTTAACTTGCATTTCCCTGATGATTAGTAATATTGAGCATTTTTCATATTCCTGTTAGTCATTTGTATGTCTTCTTTTGAGAAATGTCTGTTTAGGTCCTTTGTCCACTTTTTAACCTAGTTATTTGTTTTCTTACTATTGAGTTGTTTGACTTCCTTACATATTTTATATATTACCCCCTTACCAGATGTATGGTTTATGAATATTCTTCATTTTGGGTTGTCTCTTCACTTCACTGTTTCCTTTGCTATGAAGAAGTTTTTTAATTTGATGCAATCCCAAATGTCTAGTTTTACTTTTGCTGCCTGTGCTTTAGGAGTCCTATCCAAGAAATCATTGTCCAGATCAAAGTCATGGAGCTTGTCCCTCATGTTTTCTTAGGGTGTTTTAAAGTTTCAGGTCTTACACTTAAGTCTTTAGTCCGTTTTCAGTTAATTTTTGGATATGGGTGAGATAACCGTCTAATTTCATTCTTTTGCATGTGGCTATCCAGTTTTCCCAGGATCATTTATTGAAAAGACTGTCCTTTCCCTGTTGTGTGTTCTTGGCACCTTGTTGAAAACCATTTGCCTGTAAACATGTGAATTTATATCGGGACTCTCTATTCTGTTCCACTAATTGCTGTATCTATTTTTATGCCGGTACCATGCTGTTTTGATAACTATAGCGTTGTAGTCAATTTTCAAATTCAGTATTGTTATGCATTCAGCTTTGTTCTTTTCCTAAACATTGCTTTGTTTACTCAGGGTCTATTGTGGTTCCATCTGAATATTAGAATTGTTCTATGTTTGTGAAAAATGTCATTGGAATTTGGATAGGGACTGCACTGAATCTATAGATGGCTTTGGGTAGTGCGGACATTATTGACAATATTAATTCTTTCAATCCATGAACACAGGGTATCTTTCCATTTATTTGTGTCTTCTTCAATTGCTTTCATCAATGTTTTACAGTTTTCAGCATACAGATCTTTCCCCTCCTTGGTTAAATGTATTCCTAAGGTGTGTTTTTTTTTATGGGGGGGTGGGGGGTAGCTATTGTAAATGTGATTGTTTTCTTGATTCCTTTTTCAGATAATATTGTTACTGTATAGAAATGCTACTGGTTTTTATATGTTGATTTTTGTATCCTGCAACATTACTGAATTAGTTTATTAGTTCTAACAGTTTTTTGGTAGAGTCTTTTTTTTTTTTTTACCAATTCAGTATAGAATTTTTTTTTAACTGAAACATAATTGACTATACATCTTTGCCAGGTACAGAGTTGGATGTTAATACCTGTCTACAATATGTGATCATCAAATCAGGACAATTAGTATATTCATCATTACAAAACATAATCATTCTTTGTAACCCTTAACCAATTTCTCACTAACCCACCTCCACCTCCCCCTTTCCTACCCCTAATAACCACATTTCTACTCTCTCCTTTTGAAAGTTCAGCTTTTTACTGTGAATGTTCTTGCTTCCTTGCTCTTTCTTTATTAGCTCCCACTTATGAGTGAGGACATGTGGAATCTCTCTTGCTGTACCTGCCTCTTTACGATTTCTATATATAAGATCATGTTGACAGCAAAAAAAGACAATTTAGTTGCTTCATTTCCAATTAGTATACCTTTTATCTCTTTCTCTTGCCTAATTGCTCTGGCTAGGAATTTCATTACTATGTTAAATAGAAGTAGTGTGGGCATCCTGGTCTTGTTCCTGATCTTAGATGAAAAGCTTCCAACTTATCACTGTTGAATACAATATTAGCTGTGGGTTTATCATGTATTGCCTTTATTGAGTAGAGGTAGATTCCTTTAAAAAAAAAAAAATGGTGACCAGTAAGGGGATCTTAACCCTTGACTTGGTGTTGTCAGCACCATGCTCTCCCAAGGGAGCTGACCAGCCATCCTACATAGGGATCCAAACCTGTGGCCTTGGTGTTATCAGCACCACTCTCTCCCAAGTGAGCCACGGGCCAGCCCTCCTTCTATACCTAATTCGTTGAGAGTTTTTATCACGAAAGGATGTTAAAATTTGTCAACTGCCTTTTTTCCATCTACTGAGATGATCAAATGGTTTTTGTCCTTCATTCTGTTAATGTGCATCACCTTTATTGATTTGTATACACTGAATCACCCTTATGTCCCAGGCATAAGTCCCACTTGATCATGGCAAATGATCCTTCTAATGCAATGTTGTATTCGTTTTGCTGGTATTTTGCTGAGGATTTTTGCATCTACTAGTTTGTTCCTCAGAGAGATTGGCCTGTAGTTTTCTTTCCCTGTAATGTCATTGTCTGGCTTTGCTATCAGGGTAATGCTGGCTGAGGCCCCATTTTTTTTTTTTTTTTGTCTTTTTTGTCTTTTTTCGTGACCGGCAATGGATCGCAACCCTCAGTGTTGCGCCCGTACCAGACCGGGACCGGCAACAGTATTGCAACCCTCGGTGTTGCTCCCGCACCTTGCTCAGCCAGTGAGCGGCCGGTCCGTATGTGGGATCCGAACCCTTGGCGGGAGGGCCGCCGCGCTTCCCAAGTGGCGCACTGTAGCAGTGCGCCACCGGGCTGGCCCCAGAGGCCCCATTTTTTAAAATATACTCTCTCATAATGTGCATTTTTATGTACATTGTATTATTTAATTAATAGTTAATTACTTAACATAAGGCATATAATCTATGTCACTTTCTAAAGGAAATGTATGTACGTCACATTGTATTCCTCCTATAATGATAATTTCAAAACTATCGGGGGAAATACTTAAACTTCTTTTTTGTAAAGAAAGAAACCAATTTACTATTTGTTTTATTTTTACCTGTTTACAGAATTAATCCAGGTGATTATAAATCTGGACTTTTTGTTTATTGTACAATACAAGATTTTTTTAAGTACCATGAAATTATCTTAATGGTACATAAGTGTAAATATCGCTAGCTAGCAGTATTTGATTGTAAGAAATCACTAATTTGTATTCATCACAAATTCTCTTTTGTCATCACTTCTGCCTTTTTTCTAGGACAGCAGGTAGATGTCAGTGACCTAGAAAACACTTTGAAAGACATGAAAGTAGAGGTCACAGATGAGGACTGTTTGCACGTAATAAAACTATATCATTTGATGGTAAGCACTTAAAATATATATGTATCCTTCAAAGAGTTTTAGAGTGCTTGACTGTCAGATTTTCTTCTAAAACGGTACTACATTATTACTAGGATTTTTTAAAAATCTTTTTTGAAAATTTTTAGAATTACTAGATTTTTGCCAAAGAAATCTGGGTCATCTGATTTTTATTACAATAAACACTAGCTATTTCATTCATTCCTGCCGATAAGACAATGCATTGTTGTCCTCGAATGCACTAATATGTCTGAGAGTTTGTGGGAGGACATAAAAATGGAAGAGTAAAGGGTGTAAGAAAAGAAGTCAGAGATAAAAATAAATCAAATGGTATGTATGTTTCAAAATTTTTAGTCAATAATCATTGCCTTTCATTCAAGAGTGAACAAATTTGCCTCAAGAAAGTCTTTCTACAAAGTTTACTAAAATCGGGAGTAACTTAGGTAAATTTCACAGAAAATAATTAAAACATCTATCTTTTTGAAACTATAGGATTTAGGAGAAGAACTGCAGAATTTTTATTGTTTAGGCAAATCTCCGTAATTATTGCTCTCTGACATTAATTATGAAGGAAAGGTGAAGGAAAGGTGTATAAAAAAAAGGTTGCTGGATGGTATGAAGACTCTTAAAAGTGAGTGCAAAGTATGATGAGAAGGCAGCTAAATCTTAGATATTTGTCTTTTTTCATGTATACCAATTCATTTTTATTAAATTGGAAATCACATATGTGTATTTTCCCAATATATATGGATATGTTAAGTATATTATGCCACAGTTACCTGGAAAATTTACCCAGCCATCTTTAGAACTTGCACTGTGTTGATAGGAACAGAAGATATAGTCAGAGGATGAGATTCTACATCTAGTTGGAATGTTGACCCTCCTTGTAGCCTTGACTAGGTCTTTCAGGACCTGGTATCTTCGTGACTAAAGTAATAACACATGTAAGTTAATAAGGATTTTTTTCCCCACATCTTGGTGTCATTTTTATTGACACTTTATCTCTCAAGGAGGAAAGATTGATATGAATAACCTGGACACATTTCTGGAAAATATGGGGACTGAGCTCTCACTTAAAGAACTTGAAGATTTTTCACAAAACCTACCAGTTGATGGTGAGCATTGCAGATAAAAATGTATTCCTTTTAGGACAGCTTGTGTTTGAGAGCACCCATAGAACAATGACGGTGCTTACTCAACATCAGTTGGGCATTCTGAAAAGCTTGTAGCAGAATTCGGGTCTCAAACAAAAACACATCCTCTCTCTTTATTAGTCAAAGTCCAGCAAATGTCTTCCACTATGGATAATGACAATTGGTGAGAGTGCTAATGGACCATTCTCAGCTCAAAGAACGAAGAAGAGAAGGAAAATAGAAAGAGAAAATTTTGAAAGAAACATTAACCAATACGTGAGAAAAAAGGAGAACTGCCTATGATGAAAAATGCTTAAAACTGATTAATGGTTATTTCCAGTATCTATGCCTCAGCTGTTCTAAAATAGCAAGATGAACAGGGGATACAGAGAAACAAATCAGGAATTCTAAAGGAGATATAACTATGGTTTGTGGGCATAACAATACTATTACAATAGGATATTGTGTGTAACATGAGATTGGGATTTTAAATATGTTAATAAAATAAAATTTTTTCCAGCGGAAAAAATAAATTACCAATATTGATCCAAGAAGATGTGAAAATATGGATAGAACAATAACAACAGTTGGAAAAACTATCAAATAATTATACCTATCACCTCTCCACCACCATCCACCACTTCAACAAAAGGTGACAGGCTCAGATAATTTTAAAAGTAAGTTTTTTCAAATCTCCAAGAAACTGTTTCTTTTAATGCTATCTAAACTAGTCCAGAGGAATCCAGTTTAAGATGATGAAAAATGCAAAATCTGTCTCATTTTCCTTTCCTCTAATACCTAGCAAAGTGAACAACAAAAACAAAAAGTAGAAAGACGGCAAAGGAAATGTAACACCAATCAGACAGTAAAAGGGGACCAACGTAATGCCATAAATGTTAAAAGGTACAGACAGGGAAATAAAAGATTCTATAATGGAAACAGTTATACAACAGAGCTACTCTCTTTTGAACTCTAGTCCTATATTTCCACCTGCTTACATGGCATCAACACCTAAATGTCCTGTAGTACATCAAACCACACTCTTCTCTCTTCCTCACATCAACTGCCACATCAACTTACCCCATTGCCACTGCCTTAGCTAAGGCCCTCATCGGCTCTCGCTAGGATGACTCAAACTAGTCACCCAGTCCCCATTCTCACTGCCTTCTAAATGTTAATCCTCTGCTTGAAATTCTTCAGTGACTTTTTTTTTTGTCTTTTTCGTGAACGGTAAGGGGATCGCAACCCTTGGCTTGGTGTCGCCCGCACTGCACTCAGCCAGTGAGCGCACCGGCCACTCCTATATAGGATCTGAACCCGTGGCGGGAGTGTCGCTACGCTCCCAGCGCCGCACTCTCCCAAGTGTGCCACCGGGCCGGCCCCTTCAGTGACCTTTGATAGTTGACAATTACATTCTCTGAACTTTTTTACTGGACACTCCTATCATAAAATATTGAAGCATGTAATCCAGTGCATATGTGTATAAATTTATAACACTACTGTATTAATATATTACACACATTACCAAAATTTGCACAAAATAGGTATTTTTAAAGATGAAATACAAATACATATGAATAGAAGTTCCAGGTTTTTTTCTTCCTATACTCTAATGAACCCTACTTTGGAAAACACTCTTCTAAATAATTATCAGATGAGGTAAAAAGTGTTACGAGTAGGACATTAAAGTGGAGAAATGGAAGAGACATTGCAGAGATAGCAATGACAGCACAGAAGACAGTATAAATACCAAATTGGCGATGACTGGTCAAGGGGATCCAGTCCAGACTTCTCAACATGTTATAAAGTGTTTTCCAGATATTGCTCATGCTACTCCTTCTGTTACAAATGCTTTTCCCATTCTAATTTGCAAAACAAATTTCCACTCATTTTTAAAACTCAATGCATATGACATCTACTTTAATGTAAACTTTTCTGATCACTTCCCCTGACCCTACACCCCCACAACCCATGCTTACCATCTCTTCTTTTCCTGGGCTTTATCACATTATTGCGCTTTGCAATAAATCTGAATCTCTGGAAGGCCTTAAAGCTGGGCCTGCTAGAGGAGGCCACAGAGTATAACCTTCCATTTACACACTCTCTCTGTCATTCTCAAAGAGATGCTGGTATTGTTGCCAGTTATTTACACACCTAGTAGGCAGGCAGGCATACAACTAAAGTTTTCAGACAGAAGAAAGGGACCGAGAGGGTATTAATTTCCCTGCATACCATGGGATGGAGAAGAAAGTTCCTTTAAAGGCCTGATTAAATCATCACACCAATCAGGAGGTATGATAGGTAAAAGGGTGCCTTCACGGGGCCTTGAGAGCCAGGGGAACTTGTTCTTCTGACTAGAAGTGATACTACATCTCCTGGTCTGTGCAGCCTTCAATGTGCGGTCAGATGTACCCTTTGCCTATGTGAAAGGAAGGCATTCTTTACTCATATCTGCCAGTATGAATCATACTACCCTCCTTTTATGACAAATGCATGATGCCTGTTTCCCCCCAGACTATAAGCTGAAGGGCAGGAACCATTCCTTTTTTATATTCCCAGGTCCTAGCACAGTACCTAGCACATAGTAGGAGCTCAATGAATGCCACTAAATGAATGAATATTATAGTTGTGGAAAATGATGTTCAGAGATACTAAGGTTATCTCTTAATTAAGCTCTATTAACTCAGAATTACAGAGACAGTAAGTGGTAAAGACTGGCCGTGAACCAGCATCTCTGTCTTCAGATACAATAAGAAATTGGTATACATACATACATACATACATACATACATACATACATACATACATACATACATACATACATACATACATACATACATACATACATACATACATACATACATACATACATACATACATACATACATACATACATACATACATACATACATACATACATACATACATACATACATACATACATACATACATACATACATACATACATACATACATACATACATACATACATACATACATACATACATACATACATACATACATACATACACACATACACACATACACACACACACACACATACATACATACACACACACACATACATACACACACACACACATACATACATAAATACATAAATAAATACATAAATAAATAAATAAATAAAGGCCTGATTAAATCATCAAACCAATCAGGAGGTATGATAGGTAAAAGGGTGCCTTCACGGGGCCTTGAGAGCCAGGGGAACTTGTTCTTCTTTTTTTTTTTCCTTTTTGTCTTTTTTCATGACCGGCAACGGATCGCAACCCTCAGTGTCGCGCCCGTACCGGACCGGGACCGGCAATGGGATCGCAACCCTCAGTGTTGCTCCCGCACCTCGCTCAGCCAGTGAGCGGTCGCTAACTTACACTCACACCAACAG
>NW_007738095.1:32311-47129 GCF_000696425.1 Galeopterus variegatus
CAGACTATAAGCTGAAGGGCAGGAACCATTCCTTTTTTATATTCCCAGGTCCTAGCACAGTACCTAGCACATAGTAGGAGCTCAATGAATGCCACTAAATGAATGAATATTATAGTTGTGGAAAATGATGTTCAGAGATACTAAGGTTATCTCTTAATTAAGCTCTATTAACTCAGAATTACAGAGACAGTAAGTGGTAAAGACTGGCCGTGAACCAGCATCTCTGTCTTCAGATACAATAAGAAATTGGTAACTGCAGCCAGGTCCATGCTTTAGTTACTTTCAATATGCCAAATTCAAATCTCTGCAATCTCAACCACACATCCGACTCCCTGTCTCACACATCTCGAGCTGGATATTTAAGATGAGGCTCACACTTGGCTTGGCAGCAACACCACTCTTGCTTCTGCTTCCCCCCAACCTTCCTCACGGTTGACACCACCATCTATCTAGCTGCTCAAACCAACATTCTAGGAATTACCCTTAAATTCCTTAAATCTTCTTTCCCTCACTACCCATACCTAATCCATCGGCATGTCCTACTGACATCCAGAATGGTCACGACAACCACAGCCATCTTTTAAAAACATGAATCAGATCATGTCACCTTACTGATTAAAAACCTCTATCTTCCCATCACACTTCAAATTGAATCCAAACTCCTCCCCAAGGCTTAAAAAACCCTGTGCCTGCTTCCCACCCTCCCCCATGCCTGCTGTAATCATGCCACACAGGCCTCCTTCATTTCTTGAACACACTGAGCTTATTCTCCTTCAGGATCTGTGTACCAGTTATTCTCTCAGACTGGCCACCTTCTCATCCATCAGCTCTTAGCTGAGATACACCTCCCTTGGAGAGGCCTTCTCTGATGGCCAGCTAACATAGTCATTGGCCCCTGTATCATATCTCTCAATTTTAATTCTCCATCTACCAGCTACTGCTATGTGATGCTCTCCCTGTTCATTTGTTTTTTGTGCTATAATGTGTATTCCAATTCAAGTGTAAGGTCCTTTAGAGCACAGTACGGGTCTATCTTGTTCTTTGCTGTACCTATCACAGAAGCCCCCTTGGAGCCACACAGGCCATGCCCTATACAATTCTGAGGCAACATCCATATACAACAGGATGTACCTCCTAAAGTTGTGCAGCCCTAGCCCCTGGGCCTGGCACAGAGCCAGCACTCAAAAAAATCTTTAAGGAATAAATGAATCAAGTTGAAGAGAGTCCATGTTATAGGGAATTTTCATATACATAATGCTACCTAATTTTTAATAGGAAAACTTAAAATAAATTTCATTTATACATTAATTGAAGAGTCACAGTTATAAAATTTTCAAGTCACAGAGTTCCATTTTGTCAATATTAATCTGGAACAGTGAGATTTCAAAGAACAATCAGAATAGTTAACAATTATCATAATTTTCATGAGAAAATTTACTACGGTTATTCCTGAATTGAATTTTTTTTAAAGAAATGCCAACTTTATAGCAATAGAAGGTGACTTTTATTGTATCACTCGAAATGGTTATAAAGATGAAACTACAAGAATGCATTTCCATGTTTTCCCCAAAGTCTGAAACACCACATTCATAGTCAAGACTGACTTTAATAGGGGAGCCTGTAATATACTGTACTTCTTGAACTCATGGCTTTTGTCTAACAATAGCACTGAGTAATTTTTGAATAACTCAAGGGCAAAAAGTTTTCAGCTCTCACACTCCACTTCTCTTGTTAAACATGCCAACATCACTGTATCTAGAGCCACCATAAATATAATTTGCCCAACAAGTAAGGATAACATTTACATTTTTAAAAATTAGTTTTTCAGGAAACATTTGGTGAATATGTGCATTTTGTAAATAACGAAACAAATAAGGTCCCACTTGCACCTAGGGATCTGGGGTTTGTTTCACTAACAAATACCGACTTAAGGAGCAAACTTAAGATGAATGAATTACCCGTATAATTTTAACCTTTTTAAAGACCTGCAACTTTCAGATCTTCGCACTGGAAAATTCTCTTGTTCTGAGATGCTGGACCTGGCTTTACTGTTGTCTACCTGTTCACTGAAAGCTCTTCTGCAGCACACAATGTCAGTGTCAGAGGGAAAGACACACACACCTTGAGACCAATGTTGCGTTGCAACTGTCCCTACAGACAAGGGAAGAGACCCCAGATCCAGGCCACACAATTCAGGAAACTTCATTCTCTGAGGACATCATTAACTCATATTCAAATATTATTAATACTTTCAGGCTCTGACTTCATACCTAAGCAACAGAAATCAAAATGAACCAGAAAAATAACACACATTTTCAAACCCTGGAAATCTAATTGTGTACTTTTTCATTCTGATTTCTTGTGATCTTTCCCAACCTCCCAGTATTACAACTATCCAAAAGTACTTGAGAGATTGGAAAACAATTTAAAATAATTGCTAAAACAAGTGAAAAAAATTATTTTCACTGAATTTTTATATTTGTTTCAACTGAAAAACATCTCAAATTTCACTTTAATCCACCAATTTCAATACTTTGTGGTTCAATTGGGCTTATTTTATTATCCAAAAGTTTCCACTTAGTGACAATATTTTTCAAATATTTTCTGTACATAAATATTAAAGTAGTTTGAAAACAGACTGTTATTTTCATGTAATGCCTTGCTCTCCTCTTCAGATAGGAGTTTAAGATCTCCCCGAAACCAATTTCTATCATTTTTGTCATGAAAAATGTTCAGGTGTTAAATATCTTTCATATCATGCTACTAGGCATGATTCCAATTAGTGCTGAATGGAAGACAAAATGACAGTTTAATAAGCTTCAATTTCCCAGCTCTTTGAACACTTGATGATATATCATCATGTTGCCAATCATTTGTTACGCTTAGGCTTCAACCACTCTGTCATGAAAAATTACCTGAAATACACAAATGAAGGTATCAGGGATATCGCTCACAACTGAGAGTCAGAAATCTCAGAATAACTTTTCCAAAACATCAAGGAAGAAGAGCTACGACATGAAGGAAGAAGAGCTACACACCCATTATTTCCTCAAAGACAATCTCTGCAACATTCTTAGTAATCTCATTGAGGCAGAGGAGAAGGAAGAGAAATATGCTAAAATTAACTGAAGGCATTTTTCATTATGTCAACGGAAAGGATATTCAGCATGTGTAATAATGATTTATCTCTGGAGCATTAATTTTAAAAAATAATTCATCTTAAAAATTTTTATTTTGACCAAAATAGCTCTAGAATGAAGCCAAAGCCAAATCACATTAACATAAATTGTTTTTGAGAATTCCATAAAAACACCACATTTTCTAATTATTCCTATATTTCTATGGAGAAAGTCTTCAGGTTTACACTTAATAAACCATCACTGACCCCATTTTTAAAGGTTTTGACTAGCTTTTGTCATGCATTAGGACGCTTATTTAGCTTCCTTTAGGGAGGAAATAAAACTAACATTGAATTCTTTGAGATTTAAAAATTCATTCCATAAAATGAATGAATCATATGTAATATTCCAAATTAACAGGTGAATATAACAGACATGCACCTATAACAAACCATTCACAACAATCCATACTTCATCAGTACTAAATGCAAATATCTATGCAGTTTTTATAGAGATCAGTAAGCCCCACTGACCTAAAAGCTTGGTGGATTCTTACTCTGGGCAAATCTTATTTCGTTAATAATGTGAAATCCAAAAGTGAACTAATTTCAAAAACATATTCATTTTTCCATTCTACAGATTCTGAAATTTGTGAGAAGAAAACTATATTCCAAAAAAAATTAAGAAATTCATATCTCTTCAAAGTTTAATGTATCTCAAAATAAAAACACAGTCATGGTTTGTGGCTTTGGAGACAGATTGAAACTACTGGATAAAACTTGACTTGGGGGCCGGCCCAGTGGCGCACTGGAGAGTGCACTGCTTGGGAGCACGGCAGCGCTCCCACCGAGGGTTCGGATCCCATGCGGAGACCGGTTCCCGCTCACTGGCTGAGCGCGGTGCGGGCGCAACACTGAGGGTTGTGATCCCGTTGCCGGTCCCCAGTACGGGCGCGACACCAAGGGTTGCGATCCCGTTACCCGTCAGTAAAAAAAGACAAAAAAGGAAAAAGGAAAAAAAAAAAAAAAACTTGACTTAGATTTACCAAATCTGAATTATGAGTATCAGTATTTTAAAACTAGTAATGCATTAAAAATCCAAAACTGGAAACATAATAGATTTATGCAGAATGAATAAAATTTAGAGACAATACACTCACACATTAGCAGGCTTGGGGGCAGGGACTTTTTGCCTTGAGTGCCAGCTACATTAACTACCAGTTATGTGACCTTGAGCAATTTATTTACACTTTCTGAATCTTTTCCCATTGACATAATGGAAATAATGCATAGTAATCTTCTGACCCAGCTAAGAGGTCAAAACAGAGTTTCTAGATAGGAAATTTCATGCTCATAAGGTATTGAAGGTTGCAGGAGATAATGCCATGTAAAGGACCTAGCAGGGAGCTTGGCACATGGGAAGCACACAATAAATATTAGTTGTTTTTGTTGCTTCTACTGCTGTTGCTGCTACTGATAAACATTTACAAGCAAAAAAATACAGTGTTGTTCAAGGAGGCACTGCTTACTCAAACTGGAACTCAAGCAGCATTATTTAATTATGACTTTTCAGCAACATCAAGTATGACAAATCACTGAAAGAAACGCAAATTGCTATGAGAATCTCAGCATGGGGAACAAAGAATACCAATGTCTCTCTCCCAAACTAGGCAAAGATTCACACACAACCCTGTTCCTTTTTTGGCATGTCCAAGTCTCTCCAAAGATCTAAAATCTTTCTTGGAGGAGGGTAATATATAAAGAAAGAGACTGAATTCAAGATCAAGAAGCCCTGGTTTGCTAGTTCTGTGACCTTGGGCAAGATACTGTCCTTGAACGGCAGGTTCCTTATCTATAAGTTGTAAATCATTGGATGTGGTCATTTCTTTAGATTACTTCCTCTGGCTATATTATTGCTAGCTACTTAGACATCTGATATGACCAAAGCTTCATGTCAGGTGGAACATACTATATACAATGAATCGTGGTCCCTAGATATCCTCCCAATGTTCACCACTGCAGAGTGATCACATTGTACCACCTACTTAAAATATCTCCAACGTTTAATTACCACTTCTTCAGAAAAATTTTTATATTTCTAAAGATATCAATAAAGTGCAGGAGAACAAAAAAGAGATTTCTAAAGCATCATTATTAGTTGACAAAAAGTTGCTTATTATTTAGAAGGTTTGTCCTTAAAAGGAATATTCTTTATCTAAAAGTGGACCACATACCATAGAATGTGGTTTCCATGGTAACTGCCACATGTAAAAAATATGCACAGGACTAAAGATACACTGTATAATACTTGTACAAATGGATCATTCTTACAGAAATCAATTTTCTTGTCTCAGCCTGTATTTTTGTTTTTTAAACTTAATATAATTTTCTCCATGAAGAGAACCAAGTCAAATTATTTATAATTGTTTCATTATAGGCATATATACTACTTTTGCACTTACAGAATGTTAGAATTATAATGGAAAAAGAAAGCTGGTGTCCTATGAAAAATGTAAGCTTTACCTGAAAGAGCATTTTCCAATATTTTCTCCTAATTAAGTACATAAGAAATAATATTCTTATACATGTTCATTTATATAATAATACATAAATAATGCAAATATATTATTAAATTCATATGTAATATCACTAGACACACTACCATTGCATACTAATCAAATAAGACCTTTGCATCAGTGCATCTATGTCAAAATATGACAAAGATTTTTGCCCCTCTATTTGGCAAGTTCTGTATGACCTATGCTTTTGGTGTCTGAAAAACAGTATTTTCCCCACAGGCTTTTAAAAATGGCCTAGTTAGGAAAACCTCTATTTATATTTACATGTATACAGAAAGTTCTTGGACTATCTTAAATATCGAAGTTAGATAATACTATAAAAATATTGTAAAATATTTTTACAAAATAAAGGTAAAATACTAAAAACATTTCCCACCAACCTTCTAATGCCTGACATTAAACTTTGTACACAGCAGCAAAACCCACTTAATACTTAAAACACACTTAATTCTACTCTGCTGTCCCTCTAATACAAATAACTCAGTATATAAGGGGATAAGTACCAAAGTGTGGTTTGTACACAGCTGGAACAGCAGACAAGCACTCTAATGTGACTCTGTGTGTCACTAGGGAAAAAAGGGGAACAAAAAGCAGGGTTACATTGACAGCAACAGCCTCATCAGGCTAGGAGAAAATATAGTCCACATAGTTTGTTTTTTCCAAGCAATCAGTCCACTTTGACCCATGAAATAAAAATAGTTATTAACTCAGAACAAAGCAAATGATATCAATGAATAAATACTGAAGATGATATAATATTTTGGTTATGTAAGGAGGATATGAATCATTTTAGTACAGGTACAAATATCTCATACTCCCAGAACAAATTACCACTTGATTTTATCATTTCTTTTTGAGTTTTTTATAGTATAAATTCAGAGAACAAGAGAATCAGATATAGGAAAGAGAATAACATACTTGGAAATTAATTTTAGGGAATTAACTTCTAAACTATTCCTAATCTCAGTCATGTTTCTAATGTTTACTTCCTAATGACATTTTGTAAGTGTTCCTGGAACAATGATAAAATGACAATACTAAAATTTGCTAGGACCATGACTTAAAATATACTTTCTTTTGATTCATAACATCTATAAAACTGGATATTTCAAAGCAGCTTTGTTTTATGATTTGAGAATAATGGCATTCTCAATAAATTAAAATAAAATTTTGGCACATCAAAATAAAACCTGCTAATTATATTTTATGCAAGTACTTAAAGAATCTAAGACTTTTCCCACCAGATTTTATATATTTTAACATATAGAGAATATCATCAGTTATATTGGTCAATGTCCTTTATATGAAGCCCCATGTCATATATTTCTCTCAGAACTGAGAGCTAGAAAAAAATGAACTCTTACGATTTCCTTCATTACATAATTAAAATTACATAACTCATCATGTTTCCCTCTTTGCTGTGGCTCCTAGGCAAATTCAAAATTAAAACTTATGCTTAATTATAGCATTTTTTTAAGTACAGATTTTCTAATGTGGTTAATATTATTTATTGCTTAGTTATTATTTTCAGTTACATTTCAAATGTGTGTTTATTATAAAATGCTGACTTAAATCTTTTCTGATAGTTGACATATAAAAAAATTAAAATGTTTTCAATAGAAAAATTCTACCAAAGCCCAAAGACCCTGTATACAGGTATAACAATAATGTTCAGACTGCACATATTCAAATTTAACAATAAAAGTCATCTTTGAAGAATAATAGCCAATGCTTAATCTACCGTATGCATGCATACATCCAGTTTATAAATGGAAATTTTTATCTGTGTCCATATGTGCAAATCCTTGGAAAATAAGGTTATTGAGATATAATTTTTAAAACTAAAATTATCTTATAAATATCTTTTTACAAAAACTTTTTTTAAGTAAGAGAGAGAAAGAAGAGAATTACTACAGACTCCACATTTTAGAATCAGTGATAAGGTTCAGTCTCTTAATGTGAATCAATATGGTAAAATCAACAGGATTTGCCCATCTATCATGCCAAAATTGTTCATATTAGACTCAAGATTCTCATTTTAGGGAATCAAGAAAGGCATTTAGATGCAATGTTACGCATATCTGCTGTGATACATACAAATGCTAAGTTTAATATATTTTCAGGTATCACAGATGACCTTCTACAAGTTTGCTGTATTTTATCTCCATGATACTTATAGTGGTTCACAATGGCTGCTGGTTACCTTGACTCCATGATCTGTCTATACTGCAACAGGTCACACAAATGTCCTAAGACAGTGACAGCACTTTTGGGGCATATCACACAGGTTCTATGTAACAGTCTGCACGGTATTTATACACACCTCTCATTTCAGCAACAAACATAAAAGATTAAGCAGTCTCTAAATGGATCAGTGTCCTAAAAAGACAACTAAGAGGTTAAGGAACTTATGTTCTATTTTTCTTCTAATTGCATATAATAAACTGCAGAAATTCTTTCATTATATTACATTTCAAAAGCAAAAGGAGAATTACATGTAGAACTGTCAGGGCTAGAAGAATCTTTCTAAGATGATATTTTATAAATTTTATTTATATTTAAAATGTGATTGAATCAAAAAAATCATTCTCTAAAGCAATTTCAATAAGAAGGATCTAGTAAATGAGAAATATTTGACAATGAGGTTATACATTTGCATATGTCTTGATTGCTACTGATCTGGATGTTTTTTCTTAAACACTATGACCTTAGGTAGATACCAGACTGAAACATCTTGTAAAAAGGTAATACGGTTTAATGTGCATTTTAGCAAATGTAAGTATCACAACGTAATATATCACGTCATTGAAAATAAAAGTAACATAATAAAAATATAATATGCACATAGAATAATTAGCTAACTGTGTCAAATAAAATGAAGAAAATGGTTAATTGTTATTATATCATTATTATATCTTATCATTCCTCTACAAAACAAAAATTATTAGAAAAACAACTAACCTATAACAATTCCATAGCACATTCACCAAAAGGGAGTTCCTAGTTGATATGATTCACTTTAAGGTAGGTAACCACACTTCACTATGATTTTCATATCAGCATACAATGTACTACATATTTGGAAGAAGCCAAAAACAGATTTTTAGGATATTGTGTTCATTTAAAAATCCAATAAGAGAGAAGCAGCAAACAAAGCCATAGTATTCAAAATAGATATTTCACTGGTCCTCTTTTAGTTAAGTATTTCAAATAGTCCTTTTTACAAAATGGCCTCCATTACTAAACCGGAGTAGCCAAACATTAACTGAAAATCAAATCTCTCTGAAACTAAAACAAAAAATTATACAATCTAATATTTAAGAAACGTGTTTGTTCTGCATCAAACTACAATACAATGACTTGAAAAATATCTTCTATGTTAAAAAACATATGCCTAATTTGTTTTTTTTGAAATTTGTGAATGGCATTCAGTACTTAAAAGGTGTACATTACTTTATTTAGATCACATCATGAAGAACTATATTTTGAAAATTTAGGACTAATCTGAAGGAAACTTGAATTAATATCCTCGATAAATAACCAAAGATAAATACAAATTATTAGCATTTTGGTACACATGATAAAATTTTTTAAAATATAACTTATTGATAAAAGTTTTTTAAAATTACATTCTCTAAAGACAACAAAGTACAACATACACAAAATTATTTTCCTTTTGACCAAGAAAGCATTTAGCCTAAGTTTCTATTGCTTACTGGCATTCCCACGACAGCAATTCTGGTTAGAAAAACGTTCCAAGAAAGACACAAAATACGAGAAATATACCTTAAGCTACAGCACTTGAAAAGGCAAAATAGTCCTCATACTGAATATTTCAATAAGAAGAAATTCAATTAATAACCTTATTATACTATCCCTGTATCTTAATTATACATACTCGTTCTAAAATTTCCCTTTCGTTATCATTCAATGAACCGCACCCTATATGGCAGACACTACATATACAAAATCACAAAGATTTCCTCTAAATTTGGCCTCCACTTGTGTTGACTTCCATAACAGCAACATAATAGTAGGAAGTTATGTAAATTAATGTATTTTATTGAATCCACTATTCAATTCTACTATGAAAACAGATCTTACCCTGACTCAGAATCCATATCCCTTAACATGGGAAGACAAAAGTAAGGTTTATCATCATGTCTGAAGGATAAGCTTTAAAATATTCTCAATAAATTGTATGGCTAAAAATCAAAAGACAAGCATATATTTTGCAAAAGCTAGTGAGGTTGGTAGCAAAAGTACAATACACATTGATTTAACAGGAACCACCTGACTATGCTCATACCATGGCTACCACAATGACTACCTTTTCCTATATATAATTTTCCTATAAATGTATATTATTAACATAAAAACCTGTGCTGGGTATATTCATATTGCCCAGTTGTTCTGTGAAAGTAAAAGACAACTCAAGTTTAAATAAAAATAACCAATAACTCCTATTCTTTGCCTTACCGCCTCCCGCTCTCCACTCAAAAAATTAACATTTTATTTAATTAGAATTATTTTTTTATAAAATTGTTTAAACACATAGCATGACAGAAGGTTTATTTCATTCTTTGAAAATTATATTATTTTGAGAGTAATGATAACTAGAGGAAGAAGCTTATGTGTGGTGTGATTAGTATGGTTAGATTTCAATGGTTAAAGAAGTATTTAGACCTATTATATGATATGGTTTTATCAGAAAAGAAAATGATCTTTTTAGTGTTTTCAATTGTTCTTAAATTTTCCTTTAATAAAATTTCACAGCAATCTCCTCAAGAAGGTATACTAAAGGCCCTCGATTATATATACCCTAAAGAATGTATTGTACCACAAAGACACACACCCAATAAGATTTTTTTTCATCTGAAATTTATAGATAATTTTCCATGCTGACAGTGCACATTTCATCCACAAGTTTGAAGAGTCAAATGCTACCACAGCTGGGGGTTATTCTGCCAAATGGCTTCCAACAGGCGCTAGAGATGGAGGCTAGGAGGCATGTGTATGTGCATGTAGGAAAAAGCAACAGAACTGATGGGAAATAGCCCTTCTCTGGAGTCACTTTTATCAATTACCATCTGAGTGATCTAATCAAATATAGAGTCTAATGAAAAAAGCAACACTAGGAAGGAAAAGCAAATATTAAAACAGCTCCTTGATTATTAAAACTCTGCTTACCTACAGAGATTAAAACAAAAAGCAAGGAGTGAAGCTGATATATTTCATAGGGATTTCCTAAGGCTGAGGGGAGGGCTAAGGGGCAGATACCTTTAAAAAAATCCATCATGAGGGGCCGGCCCGGTGGCGCACTGCTACAGTGCGCCGCTTGGGAGCGCAGCGGTGCTCCCGCCAAAAGTTCGGATCCCACATACAGACCGGTTCCCGCTCACTGGCTGAGCGAGGGGCGGGCGCAGCACCGAGGGTTGCAATCCCGTTGCCGGTCCCGGTCCGGTGCGGGCGCGACACTGAGGGTTGCGGTCCGTTGCCGGACATGAAAAAAGACAAAGAAAAGGAAGAAAAAAAAAAAAATCCATCATGAAAGGAATTGAGACAAGATTATAAAAAAGGAGCCAAGTTATAGCACATCATGGAATTTTTAATCTGGCTACCTGTGGTTTCTGTAATTAAAGCCTTATTCATCCTCAAAATGGAGGGGGGGGGTAGGAGGGAGAAAACAACAAAATCACATTTGTATGTCAGTTTTGCAAATGATCAAACAGTGTGCATCAACAAGAATAATAAGAAAACATTAAAAGCTGATGACTTTTTAAAAAGGTACCCATTTTATCAAATATCATTGATAATTACCTGTGCATCTCGTCTCTTGAACTCTTGAATTTGATTTTCGTGCTCCATGTTGGCAGCGCAAAGCTGTTTTTCCAGGTTTTCAATTTCCCGTTCATGGTCTCGGACTAGGCTATCCTTCTCTGCGTTATGCTGCTGTAATAGGTGCGTCTTCTCCTGTTCATGCTCCAGCTTCAGCTCTACTATCTGATTGGACAATGAGGAGGACAGTTCATCAACAGAACATCCTTGACGTCATGACAACTCATGTACAGCTTAATTTTTCTCTAATTTGTTCAAGTTAAAAATTTTATTTTTGCGTCATTATTACCTCACCCTTGAAATACTCTCATTTGGGGTGGGGGGGGGATTTATACAAACCTCCTAATATTTAAGATAGTTGGGCATATTCAGTAAATCCTTCTGCAATCTGTTGACACAAATGTCTGAATATTGGAAAAAAAAAAAAAAAAATGTTAGATGCTAGATATTTCCTCCCCAAGAATTCAGGTATTAGTGATCAGCAATGGTTGTAAATGGTTAATAGTCAGTACACTTTGTTTTTTGCTTAAACATATCATAAAAAGCAGCGATTAAATCAGTTTTCTTTATGGTTTTCAAATAAAAGATTGGAGCTAAATACACATCTGGATTATTGTATATACAGTTGTCTTTCTAAAAATAAAATGATAAATTTCAAAGCTCTATTATCTTGTTGTCAGTTACGGTATACCAACATAAACAGATGTTATGTGTTCCAGAAGGGCACCTGCTGTGCTGCAAGCTTGCGCCATGATTTCATAAAAAGCATTCTATTCTCAGACTCCTTTCCCAGTCCACTCCACACTGGAGACTGTGACCTTGGCCAGTCTTAGCCTCTCCCTGCTAGACTGAATGGCAGCCGGAGACCAAGGGCCTGGTTGCCGCAGCTTTGATATTAATCCCCCAGACTGTGCACAATGGCACCCTACCTGGCCTGCAAACTATAGCCAGCCAGGCTGTCTTTGAAGCAGGTGATGAATAGGGGACTGCAGGAAGCCAGCTTCCCCAATGAACTCCAGGCCACACAGCTGCTAAGAACAGTCACTTGGATTTTTCTTCAGTTTTGGTGGATGTCAGGGGGAAAAACTGCTGTTATCTAGAATATGTTGTGTTATTTTTGGCGTGAGAATCCATCTTCGGAAAAGCTAACAGTAGGAGCCTGCTCCAAATCAATCTTGTTTCATGCAATGAATCACCAGACTACCTTATCTTAAGGCTATAGCATTCATTTATCCAGGCATGCATGCTGCACTAAATTTCAGAAATTATTTTCTTTTTAAATTCAAAAGTCTCATCCTTAATTGAAAATCTAGAATCAAAACCTAAGTTAAATTTGCTTTAAAAAATAGGTTTCAAAATGTTGTCTTATTGTGATTTTGCTTAGAGTTGGATAATCAATAATAAATTTCTAACCATTCATACATTTATTATAATATTTAGAAGAAAGAAGGCATGCTAACTCTTGAACATATACACTTATTAGAAGAAAATAATGTACACATAATATGGAAAAGCATACTTTCCATCTGAAAACAAAAATGTATTCTAGTGAACTTACATTCATTTAAAATTTAGGGGTTGTTTCCTCAATATTACTCTCCTGCTGACAATATATGAAAAAAAATAGCACAAAAATTTTCTCCTAATACATACTATACCAAATAGTAAAGGAAGTTTTCTTTGATTATTTAAAATAAATGTGTATGTTTTATTCTACAGTTTGCATGACTATAATGTTAATCCCAACAAAAGAGAGAATTTAAAATTTTATTGATATTATGGCATGTTTTTCAGGAAGCCAGATGTATTAATCATTGAGTTAGAATATTTCTAGTTCTTGGACACTTTATTATTTCTACTCAGTGTTATACTATCAAGCACCATTACAATAAAATTATAAATATTAGTCAAAATCATTTAAGTATGTAACTACCTAAGGGAAGTAGAAGGAGGTAGAAAGTTCTACAGAAGTCTTCTCAAAAGCCTCAGAAAAACTGGAAGAATGAGTGTGACTTAAAATTGATAGAAAGCAAAATATTTTATAATATTCTAGGAAAAAGTAACCAAATGACCTATAATTGGTGCAGAAGAATTACAGAATTTTCCTCCAAGAAAAAACAAAACACATCACTGGAACTAGTTGTGAGATCACTAGTAATGATATCACCTTGTTGTTCTAGGCTCTAATAATAGTGCATCACAGTATCTTTCTAAACTGAGTCATTTGTTCTTATAGATTGCTCAGTGACCATACTCATGTTCAAATTTTAGTTTGTTTTTAAAAATCAGGGGAAAAAATGAAATGGTGTTAATGGAATTTCAAGCCTAAAAATACAAGGGTATTTCAAAAAGTTCATATTTTTCTATAAAATTTTTTAAGTACCCTCATAGATGTTCATAAATTATTATTAGTTTGTTATTTTGCCACAGCCTGTTGCTGTGATTCTACTTAATGAGCAAATCTCAAGGTTGCTGAAGCCTTTCAAAGCAAAATAGCTCAGGTTTGACTGCTCAGTCCAAGACTGCTCGGCCAACTTCTAGATGCTAAGGATCCTTTCTGGTCTTTGCCTAGTTTTCTCACTGTCAGCATCTTCTGGAAGCTGGGGTGTCTTCCCCAGATAAATGGTAGAGTTCAGAGGAAAAACCCTAATGTTCTAGGAACACCTTGATGATGGTATTCATAACCGCAAAGGCCATCATTGAGGTGGATCTGTGTTAAAATTCAAGGTTTTCCTAATCCCTAGCCCCTTCCATGTAAGTCAATGTTATGAGTCCTTTGGACTTTCTGGTTTGGTCCTTTACTTGTGCACACATGTCAAAGGTAAACGTGAAGTAGCATACCGTCTTTACCTCAGACTACCACATACTTTAGGTTGATTGACAATGTCTAACAGAGTCATTGGTGACGAGGAGGTGGTAAATTATGGAAAATGTGTTGGATGTGAAGGCAGACAGCACCCAAAAGGACAAACATTGAGTGACCAATGAGCCTCTAAGTTAAGGGGGGTCTAGACCCATAATATATGTATGCTACTAGTGGGAATGGGATGCATTATCACCAAGGGCTCTGCCTGATTAAGTCTGGCTAAAGAGTTCCCTGTAACATAGAAGTGAAGGTTTCAAGTTCCCTCATCCAAAAGAGCTGAGCTGTGGGCCAGGTAACATTATTGGGTATTACCCACTCTCTATGTACTAAAGCAGATTAGCATGTCTCCCACGTACAATGAAAGTGATTAGTCCTTGTGCAAGCATCTCATAGTCATAGTATCTGGCAGTCCCTTGA
>NW_007738095.1:49405-49703 GCF_000696425.1 Galeopterus variegatus
CTGCTGCTGAAATAATTTTAGCCACAGACTAACCGTATTTCAAGGCAAACAATGCCTCATACTGCACATGCTTGGCACTGAAACTTCTGGATAAAGATAGCAGGGGAAACTGGAAATTGTGAAAAGAACAAAAGCAAATGTTAAAAACAAAAACAAGAACATTCACTGGCAGCAAACAAACAAGGAAAGAGGAATAATATCTTGGCCACAAATTTCAAAAGGTGGTAGTCAAGGAAAGAAAGAGAAGATTCTCACATGATTTGGTGAGACATACTGTTTTGTCCCCATATCCCAGAAG
>NW_007738096.1:0-496 GCF_000696425.1 Galeopterus variegatus
CAGGTATAGGAAAAGACACAGATCTTCAGATTCAGAAAGCTCAAAGATCCCCAACTGTATTTAACCCAAAAAGGTCTTCTCCGAGAGACATTATAGTCAAATTGGCAAAACTCAAAGACAAAGAGAGAATCTTCAAACATGCAAGAGAGAAGCATCAAATCACCTGTAAGGGAGCCCCAATCAGACTAACATCAAACTTTTCATCACAAACCACAAAAGCCAGAAAGGAATGGGATGATATATTCAAAATACTAAAAGACAGAGATTGCCAGCCAAAAATGCTCTACCCTGCAAGGCTATCCTTCTGAAATGAAGGCCAAATAGTATATTTCTCAGAAAAACAAAAACTGCAGGAGTTCACTACCACATGACCACACTTATAAGAAATTCTCAAGGGAGTCCTGGGTTTGGTACCTGAAAAACAACTACCACTGGCATAAAAACTCAAGAAAAATCAAAACCCACTAGTAAAATAAAAATGCTAACAATGAAGAGA
>NW_007738096.1:2231-3084 GCF_000696425.1 Galeopterus variegatus
GCATGACTAACTAAAAAAAGAAGAGAGAAGACCCAAATAACAAAAATTAGAAATGAAAAAGATAATATTACAACTGACACCTCTGTAATACAAAGAATCATTAGAGACTACTATAAACAACTACATGCCAACAAATTTGAAAATCTGAAGGAAATGGATAAATTTCTGGACACACAAAAACTACCCAAATTGTGCCAAGTTGATGTAGAAAATCTGAACAGACTAATAACAATAAAAATGATTGAAGCTGTTATCAGAAAGCTCCCAACAAAGAAAAGCCCAGGGCCAGTTGGATTTACAGCAAAATTCTACCAAACATTCAAAGAGGAATTGACACCAATTCTCTACAAACTATTCCAAAAGATTGAAACAGAGGCAATTCTCCCAAACTCATTCTATGAAGCAAACATCACCCTGATACCAAAATGAGGTAGATACAACTAAAATAGAAAACTACAGGCCAATATCCTTGATGAATATAGATGCAGAAATCCTCAATAAAATACTACCTAACAGAATACAGCAACACATACACAAAACTATACACCATGAACAAGTGGGATTCATCCCAGGGATGCAAGATTGGTTCAACATATGCAAATCAATAAGTGTGANATCAAAAAATTTATTGAAACTAATGAAAACAATGATACATCATACCAAAACCTGTGGAATATTGCAAAAGCAGTATTAAGGGGGAAATTTATTGCATTACATGCTTACTTCAGAAGAATGGAAAGATATCAAGTGAACAACCTAATAATACTTCACCTTAAAGAACTAGAAAAACAGGAACAATCCAAACCTAAAATTAGCAGATGGAAAGAAATCATTAAGATCAGAGCAGAACTTA
>NW_007738096.1:4375-8606 GCF_000696425.1 Galeopterus variegatus
TGGTTCAACATATGCAAATCAATAAGTGTGATACACCAGATCAATAAAATCAAACACAAGGACCATATGATCATCTCTATAGATGCTGAAAAAGCATTTGATAAAATTCAACACTCATTCATTATAAAGTCTCTCTACAAGTTAGGAATCAATGGAAAATATCTCAACATAATTAAAGCCATATATGATAAACCCACTGCCAATATCATCCTGAATGGGGAAAAGCTGAAAGCTTTTCCTTTAAGAACAGGAACTAGACAAGGTTGCCCACTCTCACCACTCCTATTCAACATAGTGTTGGAAGTACTAGCCAGAGCAATCAGAGAAAAGAAGGAAATAAAGGGCATCCAGATTGGAAAAGATGAAGTCAAACTGTCCCTCTTTGCAGATGACATGATCCTATATATCGAACAGCCTAAAGCCTCTCCAAATAACTCTTGGAGTTGATAAATGATTTCAGCAGTGTTGCAGGATACAAATTCAACACACAAAAATCAGTAGCATTTCTATTCTCCAATAGTGAACATGCAGAAAGAGAAATCAAGAAAGCTTGCCTATTTACCATAGCCACCAAAAAATTAAATACTTAGGAATAGAGTTAACCAAGGATGTGAAAAATGTCTATAATGAGAACTAAAAACCACTGCTGAGAGAAATTAAAGAGGACAGAAGAAGTTGGAAAGATATCACGTGCTCTTGGATTGGAAGAATCAACATTGTGAAAATGCCCATACTACCCAAAATGATATACAAATTCAATGCAATCTCCATCAAAATTCCAATGGCATTTTTCTCAGAAATGGGAAAAACTATCTAGACATTTATATGTAATAACAAAAGACCACACATAGCCAAAGCAATTCTGAGCCAAAAAAAATCAAGCTGGAGGCATAAGATTATACCCAGTCATGTGCAGGCTTTCGTGTGTACATAAAATTTCACCTTCTTTGGGAAAATACCAAAGAGCTGATCAAATTTTAGATTGTTCTTTCTCAGATTACATTACCAAAGATGTTGGTGTGTAATGAATTAGATCAAATTGTCCTTTCAGTAAAACAGATTATTGGCATTTCATAGTTCAGATTATTGTCATTTCATATGCTAGGAAAATAAAAGTTAGAGGTGATATACTTGTCTTAATTTTGTGTTAGTTTGTGATTATGCTAGCTAATTACTATAGGAAGTAGAGACTACAGAACCTGCAGGTTCAAATATTAATTGTCTTCTAAAATTTGTTAAGAAGTTACATAACAACACTAGTGCATGGCTTTATTCATAGAAAATGCTCAATAAATAGTAAACATGAGTAATATTTTTATCTTAGAATAATACACAAAACAATGAGGTAGAGGCAATTAGCTTTGCACCAAAATTCCTGCTCCCTTTTCCAGAGTGTAGAGCTGCCACTGGGAGTGGCTGACCAGCCAGGGCCTCCATTTCCTCTAGCACCCATCTGTGGCTGGGTGACAGGTTCTTGCCAATATAACGTGCAGGAGTTTTGTGTTTCACTTAGTGTCTGAACCTTGGAAGAAATGCCTCCTCCATTCTCTCTTGCTCCTACTGCAGAATGGATGCAGAGTATTACAGGAGAGCCTTTGTCAACGGGGGTTTTGTCTAACCACAGAACACAGTAAGTAATTTGACTATTTTCTCAGTTCTCCTCATGATCCACATAACTATTACTTCTAGGTGCCTAGAAGAGAAGTTAATTCACTATATACAATGGGTGCCTTAGAACATTTGGGCTTAATTGTCTGGAGAATCTCCTTTCCCCACCAAGAAAGGCTGAATGAGGGATGTGGAACCACGAGATGAAAATGATGTGGGTCCTGAACGTATAGATGAAAGAAGCTCACAACCAACCTGTGTTGGTTGTTTACATAAAAGAAAAATAGGTTTCTAGTTTGTTAAACCACTGGAAAACCGGTGTTTATTTTTTTAAGGCAACAGCACTGTCCAACTTAATACAGACAATATATCCATTAGCCACAGTACTGTACAATTGCTTACAAAATCAAGAAGCAGCAATTGAACATACATAATATGCCAGCTATTGAAGTAGGAACTTGGATGAGAATATAAATAAGACACAGTTATACCCTAAATTAAATTTAAGAAAATGTGAGAGCAGAAATATATACATTAAAATGATTGTCAAATGTTGCTATTTCTCAAGAAAATATATAATAAATATTGTTTAACTTCACAATATGTATTAGCAAATGAAAATACACTAACAATCATAAGTAGCAATTATATATTGCAATAAAACTGTAATAGAAATAAATAGATGCATTACAAAATTAGAGACTAAAGAAATTCTCAGTAAGGACAAGCTGCCTATATCCTATTAACCTTCAAGGTGAACTGCTATTAGAAAATAGATTATTTCTTATAAACTTTCATGGCCATTACTGAAAAGCATTTCTCTGTGTGCTCAGTGATAATTTTACCTTTGTATTAGGAAGATAACGAGTTTATTCATTCATTCAAAACATTTAAAAATCTTATCCCTTCATTATTTTAACTACAGAGTAAATGGTTTTATTATTATTATTATTATTATTATTTACCTAATTATTCCAGTAGTTTTTACTGAAGGACATTACAAGATTGTTGTATAAAACCAATGCATTACTGGTGAGAACAATTCTATGTCATAGGCACATCTTTCAGAAAAATGTGTAGAGAATATCATTTCCTCTCTTAGCAGGAAAAGTACTACCTTTTTAAAGGCAACTTAATTGTTTTTAGGTTATGAAATCTATGAAGCTTGCATGTAATGATATTTCCCATTTTTGCTTATTTCTCTGGGAATCCTAGAGCCCAATTTGTGGCCAATACCTAGCAGCAGGTAAAACAACTTTACATATTTACATATTACATACATATAGAAGGTGCAACTTTATATATTTCTAGCTATTTTGCTAAATATTCTGTCTTTAATATACTTGTTTGATTTTATTATATATTTGCTTTAGATGTTTAAATATTTTGGGGGGGGTATCTGGAATAAAAACAAATGTATGTTATATAAAAATTTAGTAGCCGTCACTGCTCTGCCTTCGTATTTATTTATTTAATTACCTTTCCAATAGGTCTTTCAACAAATGTTTCTTGAGCCCCTGTTCTGTGCTGCCTTAATAAGTGGGGATACAATGGGGGAAAAAAAGGCTTATTTTACAATATGATCTGGAATCTAGTGAGAGAAACACCATTAAACAAATCATCACATAAATAAATATATGTAATAAATTTCGATAAGATATGAAGTAAAATTCATGACTTATGAATACCTCTTATTGGGGGCCCCATTTGGGAAGACTCCCTCTGAAGAAGCTAGAGACTCTGATATTTAAAGTGTGCTTTTAAGCCACATTTCATATTTGAGGCTGTACACAGGAATGTTCAGATTATTTGGGATGGTGACAGGAGTTGGGGTGAAGGAGATGACCCTGTTTAGGAGTCAGAATCTTCAGTGAAGGAGGGTGACCGGGAGGTGTGGGCATGATTATGAAAAAGAAGTTAAGGTGAACCTAAAAAGGGAAGGATTTTTAGAAAGGGAAAAAGAATAATGGTCTAGAGGCAGAATTGAAACAACCAACCTGTGTTGGTTGTTTACATAAAAGAAAAATAGGTTTCTAGTTTGTTAAACCTATAGGTTTCTAGTTTGTTAAGACACTATCTTCTAACACTGAAATTTTAGGGTCATGAGAAAGGAACACTGCATCTATAGCTGTGTTTTTACAAAACAACAAGGTGTCAATTAATTGTGCATTTCCTTAAATACAGGGAGCATATTTTTGAAAAGGTTAGACTATTTACCTATATTAGCATTTTGACCTCTACGCCTAATAGTTTATAACAGAATCCTTCTCTACCACCAATGGGAAATTGCTCATCCTATTGACTATAACAAACAAGGCTAACATTGATAGGGTGGCTATAAAATGCATTAATCTAACTGAAATAAAATGAACTGGGACTGTCCCAAGCCAACCAGTATTATGGTCTCTCTACTTGTGTGGCACTTATCATATTCTAATTGCTGTATTTATTTGAACTTATCCAAAATTCAGTCCAATTTTAAGCAATAGGTACTACCACTGTTTACATTTTCAGGGGAGGAAACTAACGACCAGATAAGTAAAACAAGTTGAGCAAGGTTTTAGAATTAGTAAATGAAGGAATAAATTTCATATCCAGGTTGAGGAAAGAATCTGTATTATTA
>NW_007738096.1:9362-10064 GCF_000696425.1 Galeopterus variegatus
GACCAGATAAGTAAAACAAGTTGAGCAAGGTTTTAGAATTAGTAAATGAAGGAATAAATTTCATATCCAGGTTGAGGAAAGAATCTGTATTATTAGTCTCTATGACAGAATGATCATATACTTTCCTCAGCTAAAAACAAGCAAACAAAAACCTTTAAATTCAATAAGCTTACTTTATTTTGATTTCTGGACTTTGCAGATAAATGCTTTCTAAGGCAGAAATTGCCAAATGCTACCCCCCACTTTTTCTTCATTTCTTCCATTAGTAATAGTAAACCCAAATTTTAGAACATAAATTATAAATAATAAATTATTATAACATAATAATTTACTAAATTTGTCATCAAATGGGTTCTGTTGTTGGGTGCAACTGAACCATGAGACATGGTGAAAAAAATGTCTATATTGGTGCAATATCCAGAAGAGTTGGACATCTTTAAACTACTCTCTAAACTTCCCTTTTCTCCTTGCCTATCAATCCTTCTTTTGTGCCCTCTGAAATTTTAAAGCTGGGATAAAAAACTGTTCTGATCTGGTCAGTCTTCCTGGCTTACTCACAGCCTTTCCCATAGTCCCAAACTCTGGCAGTCTTCTTGGTCACTTTATCATCTGAATTGATGACCCATGTTTCACCTTGACCTCAAGTTCATGAACTTCCTCACCTCCAGTGTTTTTCCTTTACTCATCCTGATCCATACAATG
>NW_007738096.1:10698-17861 GCF_000696425.1 Galeopterus variegatus
CAAGTTCATGAACTTCCTCACCTCCAGTGTTTTTCCTTTACTCATCCTGATCCATACAATGTTAGACCTTGTCATTGTCAGTAACTTCAATGCTCCTGAAAATCAGCATCAAGTTCATGAACTTCCTCACCTCCAGTGTTTTTCCTTTACTCATCCTGATCCATACAATGCTAGACCTTGTCATTGTTAGTAACTTCAATGTTCCTGAAAATCAGCCACTGCAAAATTCCACTTTTCAAACATTGATTCCTCAGGAGTGAATAGAGCATCTCACTCCAGCTCATCTCCTGAATTACTGCCATCACTACACTTGGATTTTATCCAAACCCTCGAATACATCAATCCCACTACTTCTTCACCTAGTTTCCCCTTACCCGATTCACTTTACTAGATTTAATGATCCATTATTGTAAGATTTTTTTTGCCAATACCTTAATTTTCTTTAACCCTCTCTCTTCCTTTGTTGAACTTGTTTTCAAAACTCCAGCATGAACAGCTGCACTTTCAGTATCTATGCAAAAATCAGACACTGAAGAAAATTGTATAACTGAATTGAATACTTGCAGTCAAAATTAACGGTAACACAAAGAGTAATTATAGTTTGTCATAATGAATATGCTAATAATATTGATTTTTATCATCACATATTGTATACAGCTGATGATAGTCAACAGTGTACCCTCAAAATATGTATAATCAATTATGCTTCAATAAAAAAAGACTTAATAATAATCACCATAGTAAACCACAAACTGGTACTTCATAGCATCGGGCAAGCCCATTGTATTCCTCTGTTCTACTTGCTTGAGAAATCTAAACATGCTGCCTCTACTTTTTCATTTTCTTTCCCCTTGTCAACCCTGCACCCAGCTTCCTCATTCACCCACTGACTCTGTTCTTATCACAGTCACAAAGTACGTCCATGTTGAGAAGGGGGAAGAAGGAATGTTACAAAAAAATGGAATTCATTTTGCAAAGCCACATGTTAAGAAAGTAGCCTTGAATAGAGGAACTGGATTATACATACCTGTTAGGTCATGGTAAAGAGTTTGGATTTTAAGTGCTGTAAAAATCCAATAAAGAATTTTAGACAGGGGTGTTACATGACTATGTACGTTTTTAACAGATCACTTGGAATGATGTATGGGAGCAAAAAGATGGGATGAATTTGGATTATAGATAGCAGTTACAAGGCAGAATCCTTAATCTATTTTAGATTTTAAATTAATATCTTTTTCTTGATAAAAATTCTTTCCATTATTAGCCTTTCAAATTTTGACCATTTTTCCTCCAACCATATAATTATCTATCTTGGATTATCTTGTGCTTTTCCTTAATAGCTTTAATTATGTTATTTTTTAAATTGATTATAGTGTTTTTGATGGATTCTCACTAGAATAAACACATAAATATAAAGGCTATATCCATCTTGTTCACAGGTGTACCTCCTGAGCTAGCTCAGCACACAGCAAGGAGGCAATTAATTTGTTTTCTAAATAAAAGTAAAATTCTTGCTAAGACAGAATTCCTCAGAGTTTCTTCTTGCTAAGTACAAATAATTAATAGCAAAATAGAGTCCAGCTTATTCACATAGCTATTTTTAATATCACTTGTAGTATTTATATAACTTGGGACGTTACAAAGACCACAAAATAATTTGCTGAGAATGGTTCACACTCTCTGACAGTAAAGTAATGAAGATTTGATTCTGCATATAGTATATAAAAAATTAAAGGATGTACCAAGATTTCCATTATAAAATTGTGAGAGGTGCTTTTTGGAGGCACCGGTGAATTCCCCTAAACAACAGAGCTGGATCATTTTTGTGAGAGCCGGGATCTTCTGAACTGTTTGCCATTGTTCCATTCTAAGATATCTATGCTAGGATATCTACTTTCTTTAAGGAGCTCATTACTAACCTCAGCAAGTCCTTTATCTTCATGAGTCCCATAAGTCCTGAGTTTTTATATGTTGATTTTTATGGAAGAACTTTTTTTTTTTAAAATATCTTTTGCTACCTTCCTGTTTTACATTTTAATGGAAGTGGCTATGTGATACAAAGTTCTCTTGTTCTCTAATGTGAGATTATGTGTCTGTGTGTGTGTTTCTTACTGCAATCTTCAGCCTCTACTACTGATGTTTTAAATCTCTTTGATGAAATGAGCCATTATCTGCTTGATCTCAGGCTTAAAATGGATCCCCTATTGTGCAGCAGCAAAAGAACTACTATGCATCTTCCACGGCACTGCTAAATTTCCATCTAGCAGCAGAAATTCAGGGAAATGTGTTTAATCACTACAAGGCAAATATTGTGCTGATTATACAAGTATTAACTTTCCTTAAAAAAAGCATTTTAGGAGTAAACACTCATATTACAAGAGCGATTTAAGAACAGTAGTGCTAGAGTCAAAATCTTTGTTTGTGCTCTCATCTTTAATACCTGTGGTTTTAGATATAAACAATACTTGCATTAAATAATTTTACAAACAATTAACTGATTATCATATTATGCTCACCAGCATATAACTGAGGAAAGGTACAAATCAAGAGATTGCCAAAACTCTACATAACCATCCAAAGAAAATTTCTAAGAGGAGAAGCAACTAGATAATACCTGAGTAATAACAAATATGATACTACACTGGGAAAAATGTGAAAAACAAACTAGATAGCTTTTGTCATAGCAACTATATAATAAAGGTTGTAAACAAGAGCTTATCTCAGAATTCATTCTAGGTATTAAATTGGCTGCTGCAAATTCCCTAATTTATTTCCTAAAAGAACATTAATTAAGCAAATAGATTGATACTTATACAGTGACTACAATCTTGGAGAATAACAGGGAACACAGGCTAACAAGGACACAGAAGGTTAGGAACTAGGTAGATAGCTGGTTATAGAGATAGAAAGAGAGAAAATGACATATTCTGGTTCAATGGTTCTAAAGTTTTACTGTATTAGAGTCACCTGAGGGGATGGTTACGGTTCAGATTGCTAGGCTCCATCCTCAGAGATTCTGATTTAATAGGTCTGTGTTGCGGCTCTTACATTTGCTTCTCTCACAAATTCTCAAGTGATGCTATTGCTGCTGACCCAGGGACTACTCTTTGAAAATAACCTCAAGTCTAGTTAAAGACAGAAGTTTAACTCAACATGAACTAATATTAGCACAGCCTCAGGCTCAGCAGCATTATATTCAGTGTATAGCAGGAGGCAGAATGAGGTCAGAAGCCAATATATAAAGAACAGTTCAAGAAATAATTAAATGTGATGTAAGGCAAAAGTTTCCATTTGGTTGTTGAATAAACCGGGTGCTATTGTTTGAATGTGTCTCCTCCAACATCCAGATGTTGCCAATGGGATAGTAGTAAGGAGGGGGGCCTTTAAGAGATGATTAGAGCAGGAGGGCTCCTCCTCATGAATAAGATTAGGTGCACTTATAAAAGGGCTTGACTAAGGGAGTTCTTCCCGTCCCCCAACATTCTGTCACGTGAGAATGCAGTGTTCCTCCCCTCCAGAGGACGTGGCATGCAAGGCACCATCGTGGAAGCAGTGACCAGACCCTCACCAAACACTGAAACTGCCAGCACCTTGATTTTGTACTTCCCAGGCTCTAGAACTTGGAGAGATAAGTTTTGTTCCTCATAACTTACCCAGTCTGTGGTATTGTGTTGTAGCAGTACAGACGAAGACACCAGGGGTTCAAAACTCTCTAAGGGAGTCAGCCCAGCTTAGAGACTGAGCGAGGTAGACACTTAACTTCTAGAACCGTACATAAGCTTGTCAAGAAAAATTCTAATCAGAAATTAGAGCTATTGGAATATCAGAATTAAAAGTACATGTTCTTTATTTAATTAATAGGGGAGAGTTTATGAAATTCACAGATGGATTATATAGGTATCCACTATACAATGGTTAATTTGTGAGGTGCTGTGGACTGAATGTTTGTTTCCCTTCAAATTTATATATTGAAATCTAATCCCAATATGTGGGTATTATGAGGTGGGGCCTTTGGGGGTTGACTAGATCAGATGGTGCAGCCCTCATGAATGGGATTAATGCCCTTATAAAAGAGGCTTGAAGGAGCTTGTTTGCCCCTTCTGCCTTTTCGCCATGTGAGGACACAGAAGAATGTGCCATCTATGAGAATGCAGGAGGCCCGCACCAGACATTGAATCTGCTGCCCCCGCTCTACCCCCCCACACTGATCTTGGACTTCCCACTTCTGCCTTTTCGCCATGTGAGGACACAGAAGAATGTGCCATCTATGAGAATGCAGGAGGCCTGCACCAGACATTGAATCTGCTGCCCCCGCTCTACCCCCCCACACTGATCTTGGACTTCCCAGTCTCCAGAACTACGGGAAATAAATATATGTTTATAAATTACCCAGTCTAAGAGTTTTTTATTTTGTTTTAATTTTTGAATGGTCTAAGATGAGTGGTGTCAGAGATGGGCTAGACACTCACAAACTACTGCTTCTTGTGCATATAGGTAGTTCAAACTTCCTACTATCCCTTTCAGTTAGGTATAATTATGTGACTGAGTTTTAGCCAGTTGGATGTGACTTATGTCACTTTTTGGACTGGCATTTTTGAAAACTTCCTTCACCGTCGTCCATGCTTACACTCTCTCTCCGTCATGTACAGGCTAATGGTAGAAGAGGAACAAGTCCAAGAATATGCCTTAATTATACGGCAGAAGGAGCCAGCGTTTATGTTTGATATTCTGCTGTAAAACCTCTCCCCTCTCACTAACTGGCATTGAACTGTGACACGTGTTAAGAAATAAACACACTCAGTGAGGTAATACACTAAGATTTGTTTTTTGTTTTGTTTTGCTTTCATATGGGTATGTATGTATATGTGTGTTTGAGTGTATTTACATATTTATTTATGTATTTCCACAAATTTCCTCACCTGTTTGGGTGGTTTTCTGGTAGACTTAAAATAGCTGCACATACTTTTACATTTCTTCCACAGAACGTTTATTTCTCCTCTCTTTGAATCTGGTTAAGCTCTCTGACTGCATGAGCAATAGGATATAGTGAAAGGGATGCACCAGTTTTCTGGCCGAGTTCTTAAGGAGCTCACAGCTTCCACTTTGTCTCTTGGAAGACTCACTCTTGAATCTCAGCCACTATGCTATGGGGTAGCTTAAGTAGTCCCATGGAGAGTCCTACCAGTTTGCCAGCCGCTGAGTAAGCCATCCTGGAAATGGATCCTCCTGGCTGGTTTGAGCTCCAATTGGTGGTGTGGGCAGCAATAAAGAGCTGTTGCTGATGCTGTTGATTTATTACATAGAAACAGATAACTAAAATAGATCTTTTCTTCCTACTGAAATTGAAATTTCTGTTATTGAAAGTACTCTTTCCCTAGATGAATACATTTAAAATGCATTTATTGCACAGATATTCTGATTGCATCTGTTAAGTATTTTTTTTGCAAGAAACCAAAAACTCTGTATATAAACAAATAGTTTATTCTACCCTTTCACCTCAGATGTCAGAGTAGATACTGGAAAATACAGTGAAGAATAGAAATGATGGGAAACCTCCTGGGGAATAATTAGAACTGTGATGGAAAGAAATGAACAAATTAAGCACAGAAAAATAATAGAAGAGGGAAAAATGCAATATCTTTGTTGAAGTAGAGAGGTGGCAGTTACTATTTTCCATTTTTTGCTATTTTACTTTTCATATCATGTAATGTATGTATCTACCTTTGCCATTGAAATGTGGGTTCTTTGGCAAGAGGAAACTGTCTTTTATCTAATTATCTTTAGATAATGAGTGTCTTGCATATAGTAAGTATATAGGTTTTATTTTTATAAATGAACAAATCCAGTGCTCTTCTCTCTTCTATTCCATTTAATTCCCCAAGATTTGCAAACAAAAGAGAGATAAAAGAAATGTGTTAAATAATTTCAACACTGCTAGGTAAAGAGAATTTATTACATTACTTTTTCTTTAGATTTTTAAGAGCTTGCTGTTTATATTTTGATTTAATCATCTTTTATAATTTTGTCAAATATTTACATGAATCTAAGATAAAAATGTCAAACCAAGGTACATTCAGGGAAGCTTAACTTCCATCTTTGTTTTCTTTACTCTTCTTCCTTTCCATAACAGGAAACTTTTCATAAATTTTTGATTTACATTTTCCTTTTTATTTTCTAAAATATGCCTGTGTGCATACACATACACACATATTTTTACTCATTTTTAGATAAAAGGTAAGAGTCTATAGATACTCCTGTAACTTGATGAGTTTACCTAATGCTATATTGTAGAGAAGATCAGTCATGGTGTTATATAGTAATCTTTTTCTTTCTTATTTGCATGGCATTCAATTGGGATGGTTTACCTCAGGTTTTTATTATTTTTAATCAGTTACCGTATCAACCAATTCCATGCCAAATAGGACTGCATTGATTAGTCATATAAATATGTTACTGTTATATTTTTGCAAGTGTATTTTGGGGATAAATTCCTAGGAGTAGAATTGCTTGAATAAACTACTTCGGCATATGTAATTTTGCTGGCAATTGCACAGATTGTTCTGTTCTGTGTGTGGAACAGCAATAGAAGAGAAGTCAGTCCATGTGAGTTTTCTTTTTCTTTTTTTTCCTTTTTGTCTTTTTTCGTGACCGGCAACGGATCGCAACCCTCAGTGTCGCGCCCGTACCAGACCGGGACCGGCAATGGGATTGTAACCCTCGGTGTTGCTCCTGCACCTCGCTCAGCCAGTGAGCGGCCGGTCTGTATGTGGGATCCGAACCCTCGGTGGGAGCGCCGCTGTGCTCCCAAGCGGCGCACTGTAGCAGTGCGCCACCGGGCCGGCCTGAGTTTTCATTTGTATCTGGCTGATGAATGATGTTGAAAGTTTTAAAATGTTTAAAGAACATTTGAATTTCTTTTTAAGTAAACTCCAGCACTCTTTTCTTGTTTATTTTTCCATAGTGATTTGCTATTTTTCTTATTTACTTTTATTTAGAAAGAAAATGTTTTTTCTATACATTGAAAACATTTCCCAGCCTTCTATTTTATTTATGAAGGATTTTGCCTAAAAATATATATATTTAATGTCAAATTATTCATTATTGTAGAGGATTCTTAAAACAAATGTACTTCACAGGGCCTGGTTTTCCAAAGCCTTGCAGTT
>NW_007738096.1:18349-18934 GCF_000696425.1 Galeopterus variegatus
ATGTCATCTGACTTGTTTCACTGAAAGTTACCAGCCTATATTGTTAAACTATAACCCCCCCATGTTCTCCTCCTGTAATTTCCTGGTCTGGAAAATAAATGCGGGAAGAGAACTCCAATTCGGGGTTAATTTCCCAAGGAATCCATGTTCTCTTCCTGTAACTTCCTGGTCTGGAAAATAAATGCGGGAAGAGAACTCCAATTCGGGGTTAATTTCCCAAGGAAGGGAATGCCTCTCTCTTGAGGGTTTGGGGAAATTAACCACTTCAGACCTTCTCACTGCACAGAAGAGATGGGCTTTGAGTAATCCTTTGCGGCTCTGTCACCCAGGGGAAGAGGGGCGACAAATCTGTGTGGGGCAAAGCAACACATTACTTCTTCTTACTTCTAGATTTTGAAGCAAGTTTATATATGCTTCATTACAAAAATCCATTTTCAAACACAGTATACCCCACAAAATAAATATAAATAAAATTGAGGAAAAATCAATTTTCAGCTTACACTATGAACAATTGCATTTATAATATTTCATCTGTTATATATTAGAATCATGACCAAAATGGCAAATGACAAGTGCTCTGATTTG
>NW_007738096.1:19165-20792 GCF_000696425.1 Galeopterus variegatus
GTGAGCGCTGTGAGCGCACCGGTCATCCCTATATAGGATCCAAACCCGTGGCGGGAGCGCTCCCAGTGCCGCACTCCCCGAGTGTGCCACGGGCTCGGCCCACGAGCAGGCTCTTAATGGTGCATTCCATGCCTGATGTGCTGACTATCCAACAATGGCACCTGATTTAATTATCAAAGTATTTGGGGTTCTAAGACTTTTCAAGGTTCAAAATTTCTATAACTTTACAATTCTTTTGCCAATTCTAACTAGTGAAAGAAGTAACACATAACATTGGGAAGCAAAGTATAAAAGAGAGAAAAAGTTTTTAGGAGAGAAAGAGAAATTACCTTGTAACTCCCTTTGAGACTTTCTAGGTCAGAAGACCTAACTTCTTTTCTATACTTCATAGGCTATGAATTAGCCTCCTTGGCATTCCAAGTCATATAAGAAATCTGACATTATATGAGATGGCAAAAATATGGTTTCTTCTCCATTTATTAGTTGATAAAGCTGGTGACATTTTACTTTCCCAATGGTGATAGCATAAATCAGCTAGGGAAAAGAAAAAAAANAAAAAAAATGAGACTTTTATGTATTAGTTTATACCCTATGAAGCTGCCAACATTTTATAGATTTACCTATAAAAATGGCAATTTCATATAGTTCAAACTAATAGATGTCTAGCAATTCAAAAGTCATGCTTTCTTGTAGAGGCTAGCAGGGATTCAAGAATAATGGCAGAATTGAAGACAAGTTTTCAATATAATTTTATTTTAATATTGTATTAGTTTGGCTTATGATGGAATATTTGTTTATTTCTTATAGTTTTGGAGGCTGGGAAGTCTAAGGTCCAGGAGGATACATCTGGTGAGAGCCTTCTTCTTGGTAGAGACTTTCTATAGAATACTGTGGTTATGCAGGCATTCACATGGCAAGACTGGCAAGAGCATTTTAAGTGCTCACTTGCTCTCCTTATAAAGCTTTCAGTCCACACCTATGATAACCCATTAAACTATTAACCCATTACTCCATGAATGGATTAGTCCATTCATGAAAGCATAGTTATCATGATCCAATCACCTCTTAAAGGCCTCATCTTTCTACACTGCCATGCTGAGAATCCAGTTCCCACATGAAGTCTGGAGGGGACAAACATTCAGACTATAGCAAATATCACATTTCAAATAGAAAATTTGACAAAATAATCACTGATATTAAGTTTCAATATAGAATTTGCTGGTGGGTAAGAGAGAAACCTACTCTATAAGGTAACTGAGAAGAGTTTTAAATAGTCCTCAGATAATAAGAGTTCAGAAATGGACTTTAAATTTTGTCATTCAATTTTATTGTTGTTGAATCCTAACTCCTCCAGTTAAATCTCATGTGTAGGTAGCTCCAGTGATCTAATCCCAGGGTTTAAACCAAACCTCATTTATTATATTTTATTCATATTAGATATTCTCACAAAGACAGCATATATTATAAAAACGACTTTAAGATGTGTGATAATTAAAAAGAATAAATAAATAAACAATTAAATAAGCACTAAACATAAAGAAAAATCGAAACTAATATACATGTAAGTTAGGACATTCAATTTATCAAGACACTAATAAAAAAATAAAAATAAAGACCGAGAGTGGGA
>NW_007738096.1:21703-24301 GCF_000696425.1 Galeopterus variegatus
TTAGGACATTCAATTTATCAAGACACTAATAAAAAAATAAAAATAAAGACCGAGAGTGGGAGAAGTTATTTGTAATACAAATGCCTAACAAAGAAGTAGTATCCAACATATATAAACAACTTTCACAAGTTAATACAATAACTATAAGTAGCCCAGTGTTCCAATGGGAAAACATGGCTGGCCAGTTAGCTCAGTTGGTTAGAGCACAGTGATGGACAAGGATTTGAATCCCCAAACCGGCCAGCTGCCAAAATAAAAGGGGTGAGGGGGACATTCAAACGGATGCTTCACAAAATAGTGTAACTGTATGATGCTTATCCTTATCAGCTATTATGGAAATATAACTAATACAATAGTGTAATACTGCTATGCACATAGCAGAATCGCTAAAATGAAAACAAACAATAACAGAAACAACAACCAAACTGACCGTAGCACACTTTAGCTAGGATGTGTCACAATTAGAATTTTCTTACACAGCTAGTGGAAGTGCAAATTGGTACAACCTCTTTGGAATGCTGCCTGGCATTATCTACTATATCTGAATATACAAACAACTAATAACCCAACATGAATCTGTGTTAATAATTTATGGTCCAACAATACCACTCTTCGTTCTATATTCACCTGAAACAATCTAAAACTATACCAAAAGATGTGAATGTTCACAGCATTACTATTTTTAATAATCAGCAACTAGAAATAACCCAAGTGCCCAGTAAGAGTAGACTGTATAACAAAACTGTCATATTCATGCAATGGAAAAGTATACCACAAACGGGAAGGGGTGAGCTAGTTATTCAGAAAAGAAATATAATGTGAAGTGAAAGAAACCAGGTACAGAAGAGAGTATACTCTCTGGTTAAATTCATAGTATGTAATTTCAAACACTAGGGAAGTTATTCAATGGTGATAAAAGTAAGGGAGATAAGAGAATAGAAAGGGGGAAAGGGGGGTTTTATGGATTCTAGTAATGTTCTCATTGTTGAATCCTGTGGTGTGTCCATTTCATTAAAAAGTGTGTCTTTTAATTTGTGCATATTTGAATATTAAAGAACATTTTTTTAAAACATTGAAATTGGGATTGAACCATAGAATAAAGTGAATTCAATGAAGGGATTGATTGGCAACGTGTACAGGCCCAGTGAACTAATCACAGATATACCAGGGGGCACTCAGCTCCTGGCGGAGGCTCCCCAAAATCTGTTAGAGGGCCCAAGTCTGGCTGCCTGACCCCAAACTAAAAGAAACTACCCCAAAGTCAAATTGTTGGTGAAAATGGAAGTCAGCTGTTATTTAGGAATACCAGTGACCTGAGGAGAGAAGTTAGGCTCGCCCATCTCTCTGGTAAAACTGAAGGGGAATGGCCAGGCTAAAGCCATCTCAAAGACTCAGGTTTATTGAGGGGTTTTAAAAGAGGGATTGGGGGAGTGTGATTTTGGAAATGAAAAGCAGGAAGGAGGGGGACATGAGACACAGAGACTTGTGCAATGAGCCAGGTGCAAGGTCTTGCCAAGGCTCCATCTGTTTTCTGTTCCCACCCATGGTGTTATATTAGGGTCCTTCTGGTGGGGTAAAATTCATNTAGTGTCACCTTTCCCCATAACCAAGGCTCAAAATATCAAATAAACATGGGAAAAGAGGGAACTCAGAGAAAGGCATGCCAAGGAAAAAACTGTGTCCTTTTAAAACCTTTTACTGCCCATGTGGTTTTAGTCCCAACATGGCTTCTTCAGTTGTTTCATTCCAATAGAGGGAAGGAAAATAGGATAGGGAAGAATCACAGTAGACTTAATGAAGAAAGAAGACAAACCAGGATTGAACGAAAAGGTGAGATATGGACATTAAAATGGAAAGGTCAGCATCTATTTAAATGGAGTCATAGAATGAGACAAATGGAATAATGATTGTTCAGGAATTTCCCAAGTGTAAAGGTATGTAAAATGTTGCATTGAGAAAGATCATAGAGTGTCAAGAAGTAATTATTTCAAACACTTTTATCCTATGGTGTTTACTGTGTGCTTACTCTGTGCAGATATCTCAGCAGTGGCAATATAAAAGTGACCAAAACAGACAAAAACCTTTGTCTCAACAGGTCCTACTTTCTAGTGAAGGATGGTAGAAATTAAATAAGCAAGTATATTATATAGTACATGAGAAGGTAAAAAAAATGAGAAAGAAAAGCAAAGAAATGGCATACAGTATGGGTATCGGTCCATTTCAGTTGCTTATAACAAAATACCTGAAACTGGGTGAGTTATAAAGAAAAACAAAACGTATTGCTTACAGTCTCTGAGGCTGGGAATTCCAAAGTCCATCTGGTGGTGGAGACAGTGACCCACCGGAGACAGTGACCCACATCACACAGCAAGATGGTGGAAACAGAGAGAGCAGAGAGAGAGAGAGAGAGAGAGAAAGAGAGAGAGACAGACAGACAGACTCTGCTCTTCTTTCAAAGCCCTCATAACCATGCTGCAGACCACCATTTTTAATCCATTCACTAGTGCACAGTCCTACAATCCAATCACCTCTTTAAGGCTCCACTGTTCAATTACAATAATAGGATTTCCCACCCTGTAACAGTCACAGTGGGGGTTG
>NW_007738096.1:25516-32099 GCF_000696425.1 Galeopterus variegatus
TATGTGGTGACTCTGCCCTTGTGAAAGATCCCTTCCTGGGCCTCCAGGCTTTTCCATATATGCTTAGAAATTAAAAAATACTAACCTGTGCAATATGCTTCTGTAAAACAAGCTTGCTCCAGCTTAGCAACAGTGAAGCCATCTTAAAATTCTTTCCCCAGAGGGCGCCCTGTTCCAGGAAGGGCGGGTAAAGCACCCAGTTCCTGGAAAGTCACATACCCTCCCAGTTCTGAGAAAAAGGGAAACAGAACCAACAGATGGTCAGGTGTTTATCAGTAAAGATGCCTGAGGGGGAATTACTTAAGAACAGATGGGTGCCAGCCAATGAGTTTAAAGGTCGCTTAAGTTAGCCAATAAACGCTGCTCACTGCTTTGTCTCCTTGCCGCCAGAAAAACTGCCCCAGAAAATGTATAAAAAGGCAGCTCAAAAGTCTGGCGGGGTCTCACCCCAGCATTGCGGTGGGACCCCAATGCGTTGGAATTAATAAATCTCTTGGTGATTGCATTGCTCCTGGTCTTGTGGTCTCTTTGAGGCGAGCCTTCCCATTACATGTAGGATTAGCTCTTTGGAGCAGTCTTACATTTTTGGGGGTTCATCTGGGATCACGCTCGCTCTCCCTGGGACCAAAGACTGGGGAGCAGAGGAACACTCGAGCAGCAAGTACCGCAGTTGTCTGTTTGTCTGCTGTATTTTACTTTGCGTCTTTGTTGTCTGTGATTTGGTTTCAGTTTTTCAAGGCCTCTAGGACACAGCCATCGGTCTGGTTTTCTGGGGCTTCATCTGTGGTGGTCCAGTGGTGGGGCAGACATGCCAGCACACTGCAGCCACAAGAATCGTGGAGGACACTCCAGATTCTTTTGAAGGAGACGAACGAGTTCGGCTCCATGGGAGATCTCTAAGACTGAGACCCCTCCCAAGTTCTCTGATAGTCTCGTTGTGCCCATGGCAGGGGCGCATCAGTGGTTTGGTTTTTGTTTGTCTGATTATCTGTGTGTGGGGACTGACAATTTTCTGGGGCGACATGGGGCAGTCTATCTCTACCCCCTTAAGTCTGACTTTAAAACACTGGACTGAAGTAAAAACCAGAGCTCATAACCTCTCTGTGCAGGTTAAAAAAAATAAATGGATAACACTTTGTTCTTCGGAATGGCCAACTTTCCAACTCGGGTGGCCTGCCGAAGGTTCCTTTTCTCTGCCGCTGATTACAGCAGTTAAAAGGAAAATTTTTGGTCATAATTCTAAGGGTCATCCTGACCAGGTCCTTACATTATTGTGTGGGAAAACCTAATCACGGATCCACCCTTGTGGGTTTGGCCTTTTGTCCCCTTAACAGGTCCATCGGCAGTGTTTGCCCTCAAGGAAGATAAAGAAAAACCTCCTGTTTTACAAGATACTGATCCAGATCTTCTTCTCATGGATCCCCCTCCCCTGCATCCCCCAGCTCTTCATCCAAAGGTCGCACAGCCATCAGCCCCACCAGTAGGGGTGCAGAACTCTGGACCAGCACTGGGGACCCGCAGTCGGCATGCAGGCTCTCCAGATGCTATCCCTACTTTCCCTCTTAGGGCTTACAGCTTCCCAGATGAGGACAGCAACCAGCCCCTGCAGTATTGGCTCTTCTCTTCTTCTGATCTTTACAACTGGAAATCCCAGAATCCCTCTTTCTCTGAAAAACCCCAAGGACTCACTAATCCTGTAGAATCCCTCCTCTTTACCCATCAGCCCACTTGGGATGACTGTCAGCAACTCCTCCAGGTCTTGTTCACCACTGAGGAAAGACAACGGATCCTCCTGGAAAGCCAAAAAACCATTCCAGGACCTGACAGGAGACCCACCCTCCTCCCTGATGTCATAGATGTGGGGTTTCCACTGACTTAGCCTAACTGGGATTTCAACTCAGCAGAAGGTAGGGAGCACCTGAAGGTTTATCGCCAGGCTCTAATGGCAGGTCCCAGAGGGGCAGCAAAACGCCCCACCAATTTGGCTAAGGTAAGGGAAGTGACCCAGGGGCCCAATGAGTCTCCATCAGCATTTCTAGAGAGACTCATGGAGGCATTCCGTCAGTTTACTCCCTATGATCCCAGTAGCGAAGAACATAAAACTACTGTGATAGTTGCTTTCATTGACCAGTCTAGTAAAGATATCAGAAAAAAACTACAGAGACTTGAGGAATTACAAGACAAGTCCTTACGGGAGTTAGTACAGGTTGCTGAAAAAGTATATCATAATAGGGAGTCAGAAGAAGAAAAAGAAGAAAAAAAAAAACCAGAAAGAACAGGAGGCTAGAGAAATAAAAAGAGAAAAGCGACAGGAAAGAAACCTTCACAAAATTCTGGCCACAGTAGTCAGAAAGACTAGGGAGCCTAGTAAGACAGTTCCTGGCGGCAAAAAGGAACCCCTAGCAAAGAACCAATGTGCGTACTATAAAGAAAAAGGACATTGGACTCGAGAATGTCCCAAGAAAAAGAACAAAAAGCCTCAGGCCCCCAAGGTCTTGGCCCTGCAAGAGATAGTGACTAGGGGGGACGGAGTTTGGATCCCCTCCCCGAACCCAGGGTAACATTAGTGGTGGAGGGAAACCTACCCAATTCATCGTAGACACAGGAGCTGAACACTCAATACTTTTACAAGCTGGAGGGCCCCTTCTCCCCAAAAAGTCATGGGTACAAGGGGCCACTGGAAATAAACAATACTCATGGACTACCCAAAGAACGGGGGATCTTGGTGTGGGCCGGGTATCCCACTCTTTCATTGTCATTCCAGAGTGCCCATACCCACTGCTAGGAAGAGACCTCCTTACCAAGATGGGTGCCCAAATACACTTCGGCCCCGAGGGACCTCAGGTGTTAAATCAGCAAGGAAAGCCTTTTCAAATACTGACTCTGAGGCTAGAGGATGAGTACCAGTTGTTTAAACAGCGGAAACAAGAAACCGGACACATGGACTGGCGGCTAAGCCATTATCCTCAGGCATGGGCCGAAACAGCAGGAATAGGAAAGGCTAAAAATAGGCCACCTGTCCACATAGAACTGAAGGCTCAAGCCAGTCCCATAGCAATCCGACAGTACCAAATGCCTCGAAAGGCACGTGAGGGCATCAAACCTCACATCATGCGCTTGCTCCAGTTGGGAGTTTTACAGAAGTGCCAATCTGCCTGGAATACTCCCTTGCTGCCAGTCAAAAAGCTCAGAACTGGTGACTACTGGCCAGTCCAAGATCTCCAAGAGGTAAACAAACACGTGGTTGATCTCCATGCCACCGTTCCTAATCCTTATAATCTTTTAAGATCTTTACCTCCAGACAGGACCTGGTACACGGTACTAGATCTCAAAGATGCATTCTTCTGCTTGCCGTTGACTCCCAAGAGTCAAGACTACTCCACCTTCGAGTGGAGAGACACAGAGGCCGGTCTGACGGGACAACTTACCTGGACCCGTCTGCCCCAAGGATTTAAAAATTCTCCCACCATCTTTGATGAGGCCCTCCACCAGGACTTGGCAATGTTCCGGGCCTCTAACCCTCAGGTAACTCTGCTGCAGTATGTAGATGATCTCCTCCTGGCAGCGGCCAACGAGGAACTGTGTTTGAAAGGAACAAAGCATCTCCTCATGGAGTTAGGAAAGCTGGGCTATCGAGCCTCTGCCAAAAAGGCCCAGATCTGCAAGCGACAGGTCAGTTACCTGGGGTACCTTCTCAAAGACGGGAAAAGATGGTTATCTGAGGCCAGAAAAGAGACAGTGTTTCACATTCCGCCACCCTCTAACCCGAGGCAAGTCAGAGAATTTTTAGGTACTGCTGGGTTTTGCCGCCTGTGGATACCTTGTTTTGCTGAGATGGCAGCCCCATTATATCCCCTCACTAAGAACAGTCAGCCCTTCAAATGGGGAAAAGAGGAACAACAGATTTTCGATAATATTAAAACGGCCTTAATGTCTGCACTGGCTCTGGGACTCACTGACGTGACTAAACCCTTCCACCTGTATGTGGCAGAAAACAGGGGGATTGCAAAGGAGATACTAACTCAAAAACTGGGATCCTGGAACAGGCCCGTGGCATATCTGTGCAAGAAGTTAGACCCAGTAGCCTCAGGGTGGCCAGCTTGCCTGAGAATCTTGGCAGCAGTTGCAATCCTAGTAAAAGATGCTGATAAACTGACTATGGGACAAAATTTAGTAATTTCAGCACCTCATGCCTTAGAGAGTGTTGTCCGCCAGCCTCCCAACCGTTGGCTCACCAATGCACGCATGACTCATTATCAGACTCTGTTACTAAATCCAGATCGGGTAACTTTTGCTCCACCAGCAAGCTTAAATCCAGCTTTGCTGCTGCCAGACCCGGACTTTGACCCTCCCATCCATGATTGCCAACAAGTGCTTGCTGAAACACATGGATGGAGAAAAGACTTGTCAGATCAGCCTCTGACAGACGCCGAGGCTACTTGGTTCACAGATGGTAGCAGCTTTCTGGAAAATGGGGAACGAAAGGCCGGAGCGGCAGTAGTAGGCAGCCAAAAACTGATGTGGGCACAAGGTCTACCTACCGGGACGTCAGCCCAGAAAGCAGAGCTCATCGCCCTCACAAAAGCCCTTGAACTAGGAGAGGGCAAAAGAATCAACATCTATACAGACAGCAGGTATGCCTTTGCCACTGCCCACGTGCATGATGCTATATATCAACAACGGGGTCTGCTGACCTCTGAAGAAAAAAAATCAAAAACAAGGCAGAGATCGTAGCCCTGCTAGAAGCCCTTCACAGGCCGCTAAAAGTGAGTATTATACATTGCCCGGGCCACCAGAAAGGGGATTCCCCCATCGCCAAGGGAAACAACTTGGCCGATTCAGAAGCAAGGGCAGCAGCCCACGGGTCCTCGTCTATTTTGCTGATAAACGTCCCCAAGCCAGAAAAGCCCAATTTCCAGTATTCAGCTGAGGACGTAGCAGAGATCTCAAAAGACTCTAGTAACCATTCTAATCCAGAAACAGGGCATTGGCATGCAGCAACAGGCAAGCTGATCTTGCCGCGAAAACAAGCTCATGCCATGATCAAACGAATGCATCAGCGGACCCACCTGGGGGCAGACAAGCTGATTCAAACTGTTAAAAAAAAACGAGTACCATGTCCTAGGACTAAGACAGATGGCTGAACAAATAGTCAAAAGCTGCATACCTTGTCAAAAGATAAATGTGTGCAAAGGTGCCACGGAGCCTGGCAAAAGACCTAGGGGAAACCGATCGGGGCTATGTTGGGAAATAGATTTCACTGAAATCAAACCTGGTAAATATGGTTACAAGTATCTCCTAGTATTCATAGATACCTTCTTGGGATGGGTAGAAGCGTTCCCAACAAAACAGGAAACCTGCACCGTAGTGGTCAAGAAAATCCTGGAAGAAATTTTTCCACGCTTCGGAGTGCCCAGGGTAATTGGGTCTGAAAAAGGGCCTGCCTTCATCACCCAGGTAAGTCAGGGAGTGGCCAGATTCCTGGGGACCACTTGGAAATTACATTGTGCATATAGGCCCCAGAGTTCAGGACAGGTAGAAAGGATGAACAGAACTCTAAAAGAGACACTGGCTAAATTAACCATAGAGACTGGCGCAAACTGGGTGGTGCTCCTCCCTCTAGCCTTGTTTAGGGTCAGAAATACTCCCTCTNTTCACAGATGGTAGCAGCTTTCTGGAAAATGGGGAACGAAAGGCCGGAGCGGCAGTAGTAGGCAGCCAAAAACTGATGTGGGCACAAGCTCTACCTACCAGGACGTCAGCCCAGAAAGCAGAGCTCATCACCCTCACAAAAGCCCTTGAACTAGGAGAGGGCAAAAGAATCAACATCTATACAGACAGCAGGTATGCCTTTGCCACTGCCCACATGCATGGTGCTATATATCAACAACGGGGTCTGCTGACCTCTGAAGAAAAAAAATCAAAAACAAGGCAGAGATTGTAGCCCTGCTAGAAGCCCTTCACAGGCCGCTAAAAGTAAGTATTATACACTGCCCGGGCCACCAGAAAGGGGATTCCCCCATCGCCAAGGGAAACAACTTGGCCGATTCAGAGGAAAGGGCAGCAGCCCACGGGTCCTCGTCTATTTTGCTGATAAACGTCCCCAAGCCAGAAAAGCCCAATTTCCAGTATTCAGCTGAGGACATAGCAGAGATCTCAAAAGACTCTAGTAACCATTCTAATCCAGAAACAGGGCATTGGCATGCAGCAACAGGCAAGCTGATCTTGCCACGAAAACAGGCTCATGCCATGATCAAACAAATGCATCAGCGGACCCACCTGGGGGCAGACAAGCTGATTTGAACTGTTAAAAAAACCGAGTACCATGTCTTAGGACTAAAACAGATGGCTGAACAAATAGTCAAAAGCTGCATACCTTGTCAAAAGATAAATGTGTGCAAAGGTGCCATGGAGCCTGGCAAAAGACCTAGGGGAAACCGACCGGGGCTATGTTGGGAAATAGATTTCACTGAAATCAAACCTGGTAAATATGGTTACAAGTATCTCCTAGTATTCATAGAGACCTTCTTGGGATGGGTAGAAGCGTTCCCAACAAAACAGGAAACCTGCACCGTAGTGGTCA
>NW_007738096.1:33240-36109 GCF_000696425.1 Galeopterus variegatus
TGGCGCAAACTGGGTGGTGCTCCTCCCTCTAGCCTTGTTTAGGGTCAGAAATACTCCCTCTCGGTTTAATCTAACCCCCTTTGAAATCCTCTATGGTGCCCCAGCACCCTTGACCCTGCTGGGAGACACATTTGCCCCTGCAACTTTCGGGCTTCAGTCTGCATGCCATCGTAACTGTGATTTATATGCTAGGTTAAAAGGACTACAAGCAGGGGCCGGCCCAGTGGCGCACTGCTACAGTGCGCCGCTTGGGAAGTGTGGTGGTGCTCCTGCGGAGGGTTCGGATCCCACATACAGACCGGCCACTCACTGGCTGAGTGAGGTGCGGGAGCAACACCGAGGGTTGCGATCCTGTTGCCGGTCACGAAAAAAGACAAAAAGGTAAAAAAAAAAAAAGGACTACAAGCAGTACAGAAGGCTGTCTGGGAACCCCTGAAAGCTGTTTATGAGCCTGGAACCCCTGACGTCTCTCACCGGTTCCAGATTGGAGACTCTGTCTACGTGAGGCATCACTGCCCCCAAGCCCTAGAGCCTCGCTGGAAAGGACCTTACCTGGTGCTCCTGACAACCCCAACAGCTGTCAAAGTGGACGGAATTTCTGCCTGGATCCACGCCTCGCATGTGAAACTGGCACCACTAGAGGACTTCAACACAGAAGAAGGCACCACCTGGAAAGTCCAAAGTTCCAAGGACAATCCCTTACAGCTAAAAATAACCCGGTCATGCCAGAAAACTGTAAGATGAAAGCTCATATATTTTTGCTTTGCTTAGCTATTTCTTTCCAGGACCTTAAAGCTTATAACCTCCATGCCCCCAAAAACCTCACTTGGTATGTTGTCAGTGGAGTAGGAGATACAATCTGGAGTAAGTCCAAAGTAACTTCAGGAGACTGGTGGCCCGACTTGTTCCCAGATGTGTGTAAACTTGCTATGGGAGCACCAGCTAGATGGGACCTAGATGACCATACTGACCTCCAACGCCCTCCTAGTGGACCTGCCCCCGTGTCATTTGAACGGCTTGGAATTGACCCTTGGGGGGGTTGCCGCTACGTAGATCGGAGGAGTTTGCCAAGAACCCTAACGTTCTATGTATGCCCGGGGTACCATCGGGACAGAGCCTTGGTTACAGGTGTGGGAGGAAAAAACATTACTTCTGTAAAAATTGGGGATGTGAAACAACAGGAGATACATATTGGGAACCATCCTCAAGTTGGGACTATATAACCGTGGTCGCCAACTATTCTCATCCTTCACAGGATGACTGGAAAACTTCCATTAGCGCCTGCCAGGGGTGGTGCCACCCCCTCAAAGTTTCATTTACACTTAAAGGAAAACAAGCTACTGGGTGGGATAAAGGATACATGTGGGGACTAAGATTTTATAAACAAAGTTACGATGATGGATTACTGTTTATCATCAAACTCAAAACAGAAATCCAGTATACTGCCATAGGTCCAAATAAATATCTAGCCCCAGTAAAACCTCAGACACTACCCCTAAATACCCTGCCGGAGGCCACAACCCTCATCCTCGGGGTAAATGTAACCGGGCCCCCGAAAATTGAATCCCCAGAACAACCAGGATTCATCCGGTTAATCTCTGAAAGCTTCAAGGTTTTAAATAAAACCAACCCCAATGCTACCTGCTCTTGCTGGCTTTGCTATAATGTAGCTCCCCCCATATTACGAGGGAATAGCCTTCCAAGGTAAAATTAATACCACCACTGACACCTCCAGCTGTCGATGGCCGTAGCAAATAAAGCTCACTCTGTCAGTGGTTGCAGGGCAGGGAACATGTGTGGGGCAAATCCCCCCTTCACACAGTCATCTGTGCAACCAGACTTTAAATATAACTCAGTGGTCTAGTAACATGTATCTAATCCCCCCTCCAGAGGGATGGTGGGCCTGCTCTACTGGGGTCACGCCCTGTTTTAGCCCACAGGTTCTAAATTCAACCAGAGACTACTGTGATTTAATTCAGTTGTTACCCAGGATTACTTACCACCATTACGAAAGTCTGTTAGCCTACTGGAATATAGAAGACCACCTAACTAAAAGAGAGCCCCTAAGCATCACGCTCTCGGTCCTCTTAGGCTTAGGACTAGGAACAGCCATGGCAGCCACAGGAGCTTCAGCCCTAGTAATTCAGCATCAGAACTTCCAAAGGTTACAAGCAGCCATAAACGCTGATATCAAAAAAATAAAAAACGCCATTACCAAATTACAGGAATCCCTCACCTCTCTCTCTGAAGTGGTCTTACAAAATCGGAGGGGGCTAGATCTTCTGTTCCTCCAGCAAGGAGGACTCTGTGCCACCCTTAAAGAAGAATGTTGCTTCTATCTAGATCATTCGGGGATTATAAAAGACTCTATGGCAAAGGTTCGAGAGAGTTTAGCCAAAAGAAAAAAAGAACATAACCAAAATCAAAGCTGGTTTGAATCTTGGTTTAATGCTTCTCCATGGCTCACCAACCTAATAGCCACTTTGCTCAGGCCCCTGATAATTATAATACTACTAATAACTTTTGGTCCATGTATTCTAAACCATGTGCTAAATTTTGTTAAAGACCATATAAACACTGTTCAGATCATGATGTTAAGACAACAATACCAGGCTCTAGGCCAACAAGAGTCAAAATGTCATGATTAAAATTTGTACATAGAAAAAGGGAGGAATAAAAAATACTAACCTGTGCAATCTGCTTCTGTAAAACAAGCTTGCTCCAGCTTAGCAACAGTAAAGCCATCTTAAAATTCTTTCCCCAGAGGGCACCCTGTTCCAGGAAGGGCGGGTAAAGCACCCAGTTCCCGGAAAGACACATACCCTCCCAGTTCTGAGAAAAAGAGAAACAGAACCAACAGATGGTCAGG
>NW_007738096.1:37236-38254 GCF_000696425.1 Galeopterus variegatus
CCTTTGCCATCATAACTCAGCGTAGGCTGTTACAAATAGCCATGCAGCTTCCTTAATGCTTTGCTGCTTAGAAATTTCTTCTGTCGGGTACTCTGGTTCACAACTTCTAAGTTCCAACTTTCACAAAGTACTAGGGCATGGACACAATGCAGTCACATTCCTTTCCAGTTCACCAAAAGGGTGATCATTGCTCCAGTTTCCAATAAACTCCTTCTTATTTCTATCTGAGACTTCCTTAGAACAGTCTTTGCAGTCTACATCCAGTTCTAAAGCTGCTTCCACATTTTCAAGTATTTATTATAAACAACACTCCACTTCCCTNGCAGAGAGAGAAAGACAGAGACTCTCATCTCTCTTCCTTTAAAGCCCTCAGAACCATGCCCCTGACCACCATTTTTGATCCATTCATTACTGTATGGTCCTACAATCCAATAAGCTCTTTGAGGCTCCATCTTTCATTTATCATAATAGGATTTCCCAACCTCTTAACAATCTTAACTTGGGGACCAAGTTTCTAATACATAAAACTTGGAGGACACAATTCAAGCTTCAGTGAGTTTTGGGAGGGGGTTTTATTTTAAATAGTGTGCCAGGAAATATCTCACTTGATTAGGTTCTGTGCAGTAATATAAAGATGGTAGAAGGACCATTCACACATGTTGATAATAAGCTTTCCTTCCTGAAAGTGCCCATTGAATCATTTTGAAATATAAAAATATTCTGAAAATGTTTTTAAATGCTGTCTAGGGTGTGGAATCTTTTTCATTTGGAACCACTAGTGTGAAGTATTGTAAGAGATCATAAGGATGCTATTTTATATTTTGAAACAGGGAGCTATTAGAGGGTTTTGAGCAAAGGAGTCTTGTAAGCTGACACAAATTTGAAAATAATCACTCCTAATTTTGAGTTGAAAAAAGAGAATAGGGTGATCAAGGATAGAAGTAGGAAGACCAGTCATAAGGTTTTTTGCAACAGTACAGGTGAAATATGATACTGGTGGAAGCCAGGGACTTAGGTG
>NW_007738096.1:39577-40899 GCF_000696425.1 Galeopterus variegatus
CCCCGTTCTACTCAGTCACCACATCTGAGCCCAACGAGTATCTTCAGAGGGTATGGCCACTGCTTCTTTTATGCATTACAAATTTCACATGAGTTTCTCTTTTTGGCCAATGCTAATTCAGAAACATACAGGAAAGTGGATTCTTGAAAATCTAGTTTTCAGTGTAATTAAGTGGAGAGAACAGTCCACCACAGTCTACATCTTGTCAGCTTGTATCCATGTACATCATTTTAACTACATTTAACTTCCAAATAAATACAATAGCTACATCAGGTTCCCATCTAACAAGATATACCTCTCCCACATAAAACCCCAAACCACTAGGTCTCTCTGCCAAGAAGGATACACAAAATCTTAATTTACACATCTTCAGGTGATGTTCATTCTTCTTCTGAGAGACTTCTTCATGCTTCTCCTTTGATATCCTTTAACTTTAATATCCTCTAACTTAAATACTGAAATATAAGGTCAAACACTATTAACATGTCTTCTATTTAATAATAGAGACATGAGCATGGAAAAAATAAAAGGAGTAACGATTGGCATATACACATACACAAATGCTTTTATTCATATACGGGTATGTACACCCCCACACACATGTAAATGCATATACATACCTGTGAGGGGTCTTCAAAAAGTTCATGGAAAAATGTGTATTATCATTTAATTCTATTTTTCTTTGAATGTTTTGAAGTACCCTCTTATGTATGCATATACACACAGACACAAAGAAGAAATAGCAATAACTGCTAGTCCTCTTTTCTGCAGCTGATCATGAGGCTGTAGCTGGTATTGATAACTTCCATTTTCCACTACATATTTCATATTTCCTTTGGCCTCAGAAAGCACCTTACAGGACTATGATTTCTTGACTGATATGGCGACCACAATCTTCATTCCTGAAGGGCTTATGCCATTAAGAATCCTGCCTATTTGAGTTGTAAGTTTCCATTACCTGCTATTACAAGACATAAGAGTACAAACAGATGCCCCAGAAAGACTCCTGCATTTCACGTTCTCCTCCCTACTTGCATTGTGTAGCAGCAACCATTTCTCCCCTAATAGTTGGGGAGGAGGTTGAGAAAGGGGATAGTGAATAAACAAAATAATTAATAAAATAAACTGACAAGGAGTCTTACAGTGACCAATGATGATTAGTTATCATGAACTGAGGCAAATGACTAACTCAATTCTTCATATTTGAAGCTAAAACAGATTACAGGACAAACATAGCATGGAATAGATGCTCAACAGAGAAAAATTTTCTAAAATGGACTCTATCAAGGGAGAAACTGTGTGAGATATTAAATAAGGCAACA
>NW_007738096.1:42434-44761 GCF_000696425.1 Galeopterus variegatus
AAGAATCAACTGAACATGACCAATTCAATACTATAGATAGAATTATTATTCTAGATAGTTCAGTCATTTCCTCAATTCACTGCTTCCCAAAAACCAGTCATTTTATTCTATAATATATACTAATAATTATCAACTCTTCAGTTTTATTTTTGTAAACATAGTTCCTGGTTGGAGAAAAATTTAACACTATGAGGTGTTGCCTTTTTGTTTTTCCTCCTGTATATAAATATGGCAAAACCTTTGATTACTTTTAGGTTAGTGTTTCTTTTAAATTTATGCTGTCTGATTTATTTCACCCAACTTCTCTACATTTCCACTGCACAGTTATACCAAATACAAATCTAATATTTCACTTTATTCTTCTATTCTTGACTGTGCAGCAAAGCATCATATGTTCTAGCAGGGTCTTTAACTGAACCGTGAACTACAAACCATATGAAAAGCACAAATTTATAAAATTGCAAATCAAGTCTTACTCAAATATTAATTTTTTCCTGAACCATGAACTGAACTGTTGTCTTTTATATATAGTAGCCATTTAGAATGTCAGTTTTAACTAGAACTAAGCTAATTTTTTTATTCTATTGAACTAGAGGATTAATTATTTTTCTGGCCTTTGATATATTCCTCAAGCAAGTCTTTTTTATTTCTATTTCAGTGCTCAATATCCTAACACATTCCCTAATCTCCATAATATTGTATTATTCTGAAGACTTTAAGCTTCTTTTCCTGAAGTTTTTAAGCAAAGTAGTATTCACATAAGTGTATTAATCCCTCCAGTCATGCCATTTCTTTGAGCTAACAATTCTTTTAAGGCCATTCTAACAGACTTTATTAAATTTAAATTCCTCAGGTAAATGTTCTCTTTTTACCCCCATCTAATCCCATCCCTGTCAATTCTGCCTGTGTTAAATACTTCATAATTAGTCACAATAAGTCAACTTTTTACCCCCATCTAATCCCATCCCTGTCAATTCTGCCTGTGTTAAATACTTCATAATTAGGCTATTTCTATTTCACAATAAGTCAACTGAGATTCACAGAGAAGTTAAATATTTTGACAATGTCACTCTTCAAGAAAATAGGGGGGCTATAATTTAACCTCAAATGTGTTTATTTTTAATTTATGCTTTTCTCATTATGTTCTTTCTATGTTGTTACCAGTATTCATTAGTATGCTTTCAGTTGTGTTAGGAAACCCTAATGAAATGATTAAAAAACGAAGAAATGTATTCTTTGTAACACAATTCTAGTCTTCACACTGGGCTGGTACAGAGTCTCAGCGTGTTCAGGACCTCATTTCTTGTCTTTTCCTTCACAGCTCCCCTTCTTCCATGTTGGCTCCATTCTTGGCTGGAGTCTCTATTCATAGTCCCATCATAGCTGCTGGATTTATTTATTTCTATGTATACATGAATTATTATGTTTGAGGGAATTATGACAGGACCAAAAGAGATCAGATGCCCATCATTTCAAAAGGCAATGTGAACAGTATTGATCCAGGCTTGAATCACATTCCCTAGTAGTGGAATCAAATTCTGAAATACATGAATTGAGCAAGGAAGTGTGGATACCTGGATAAATACTGAAGTGCTCATCTCTGTAGAAGAGGAAATTGATACTGGTTGATTAAACACAACAAATGTTTGCTCTCTGACAGTACATGAAATTTGCCTTTCCAGGTCAGTCCACATCAGTTGCAAAAGCCCTCCATGACCATTGCCACTTCCATCATTTTGCTTGTGTACTTCTGTGCTAGAAAATCTTCATATTTTCCTATAGTCTGCTAAATCTATTTATGCTTCCAGGCCTAGATTAAGTCCTATATTTTTTTATGAAAACTCTCCTAATCACCCCAGCCCTTCTGCCCACTGAACTGCTATAGAATTTATAGATATTATAGGTTTTTAAAATATAGTCTTTTAGGAAATATTTCATACTAATTTGTGTGACCTTATCTAGACTTCAAGAACCTGTTGAATTCAGCTCCATTTTTAATATGTTAAATTAGACAAGTACTTAACCTCCAGAGCCTTAATTTCCTCATCTCTAAGATGGGCATAATGATAATATTTGCCCTGTAGTATTATTGGGAGAGATAATTTTTATGCTATATGTAAAATTCTGAGAACTATTTCAGGCATAAATTGAATGCACAGAAAACATTGGCTATTTTATTTGTTGGCCTCTTTATAACCACCGAGATGCCTAGTGAAGTGCTAGCTACACACATGGGAGATGCTCAATGGATGTATCTTGGATTTCCTGAAGTTAACTAATGCTCAATATGGTAAAGTTGCCTTTTAAACACATTTGCCCAAAGAGTA
>NW_007738096.1:45999-47120 GCF_000696425.1 Galeopterus variegatus
CTAATACTACCATATTATCCATACACTAAATACATGAAATACAACCTGCAACTATTTTTGTTACCCTGAAAGTGGGATAGCTACCAGCAAGAGCAAAACATAATCCCCTTCAAAGCACATTTTATTTCATGGCTTTCTTTTGAAATAAAGTGTCCTGAGAGTATATCTGATGGCAGACCCTAAATAATATGCCTGTACCTTAAAATAATCTGGAGAAAAAATACACTAGATTTATCTCAGAAAAATGGAAATCATGATATGCGAGATCATCAAAGTATGAGAAAGCTATTTGAAGGATCCATTACTATGAAGATAGAGGCATTATTAGTTCTGCTTTTAATTTATTATGTACTTATTTGTTCACTTAATATAACTATGTCATTTTTTTCCAGAAGGAATATAATTCAATATAACAAAATCTCAACCAATATAAAAGCATAACAATATTAAGCAGAAGATGTCAAGCATAATTTTAATATATAAGTGATGACACTAATATGAATAGATTAAATTTATTTTTTTAAAATAGCATGAGCTATGTTGAGTTTTAAAAAACTATTTTTACTCAATAAAACAAAACAAACCCATATCTGGGCTCTGTAAAAGGATAAAATTGAAAGCAAACGGCACATAATGGTTGCAAATAAAGAAATAAAATAGGCAAACAATAACAAAAGGAAAGAATAAGAGTGACAATATTTATCAAGGAGAATTCTAGAAAAAGAGTGAACATTAAATGATAAAAAGATAGCTATTAAAAATTACATCATCCTATTCTACACTCATATTACATGTATTCTAAAAGTTAGATTCCACCAAGAAGATAGAACAATCTTGATAATTTAGGCAATCTAAGAATATAGATTAGTTTTAATATTTACAAAGCAAAAACTATCAGGAATGCAAAGAGTGATTATCAAAATTGCCATTTAAAGAGGTCAATGTGAAGGCATTATTATTTATTCTCCCTTCTTTGAAATTAACCAACAAGAATAGCAACAAAACTGCCTTCTGAAAAACTATTTCTAAGGCAAATAAATAAATAGAGATTGCGGATAAATTATATGCCATGATACTCTCAGAAAAAGACAAAGAGAAGTTCAATACGTGTATAGAAGAGT